>NW_027316067.1:0-61466 GCF_026437365.1 Eucyclogobius newberryi
TGAACACCAGAGTGAGAGTGAACACAAGAGTGAGAGTGAACACCAGAGTGAGAGTGACACCAGAGTGACACCAGAGTGAGAGTGAACACCAGAGTGAGAGTGAACACCAGAGTGAGAGTGACACAAGAGTGACACCAGAGTGAGAGTCAACACCAGAGTGAGAGTGAAGACCAGAATGAAAGTGACACCAGAGTGACACCAGAGTGAGAGTCAACACCAGAGTGAGACTGACACCAGAGTGAGAGTGACACCAGAGTGAGAGTGAACACCAGAATGAAAGTGACACCAGAGTGACACCAGAGTGAGAGTCAACACCAGAGTGAGACTGACACCAGAGTGAGAGTGAACACCAGAGTGAGAGTGAACACCAGAATGAAAGTGACACCAGAGTGACACCAGAGTGAGAGTCAACACCAGAGTGAGAGTGACACCAGAGTGACACCAGAGTGAGAGTCAACACCAGAGTGAGAGTGACACCAGAGTGAGAGTGAACACCAGAGTGAGAGTGAACACCAGAGTGAAAGTGACACCAGAGTGACACCAGAGTGAGAGTCAACACCAGAGTGAGAGTGACACCAGAGTGAGAGTGACACCAGAGTGAGAGTGAACACCAGAGTGAGAGTGACGCCAGAGTGAGAGTGAACACCAGAGTGAGAGTGAACACCAGAGTGAGAGTGACACCAGAGTGAGAGTCAACACCAGAGTGAGAGTGAACACAAGAGTGAGAGTGAACACAAGAGTGAGAGTGAACACCAGAGTGACACCAGAGTGAGAGTGAACACCAGAGTGAGAGTGAACACAAGAGTGAGAGTGAACACCAGAGTGACACCAGAGTGAGAGTCAACACCAGAGTGAGAGTGACACCAGAGTGAGAGTGACACCAGAGTGAGAGTGAATACCAGAGTGAGAGTTACACAAGAGTGAGATTGAACACCAGAGTGAGAGTGAACACCAGAGTGAGAGTGACACCAGAGTGACACCAGAGTGAGAGTCAACACCAGAGTGAGAGTGACACCAGAGTGAGAGTGAACACCAGAGTGAGAGTGAACACCAGAGTGACACCAGAGTGAGAGTCAACACCAGAGTGAGAGTGACACCAGAGTGAGAGTGAACACCAGAGTGAGAGTGAACACCAGAGTGAGAGTCAACACCAGAGTGAGAGTGAACACCAGAGTGACACCAGAGTGAGAGTCAACACCAGAGCGAGAGTGACACCAGAGTGAGAGTGAACACCAGAGTGAGAGTGGCACCAGAGTGACACCAGAGTGAGAGTCAAAACCAGAGTGAGAGTGACACCAGAATGAGAGTGAACACCAGAGTGAGAGTGAACACCAGAGTGAGAGTGACACCAGAGTGACACCAGAGTGAGAGTCAACACCAGAGTGAGAGTGACACCAGAGTGAGAGTGAACACCAGAGTGAGAGTGAACACCAGAGTGACACCAGAGTTAGAGTCAACACCAGAGTGAGAGTGACACCAGAGTGAGAGTGAACACCAGAGTGAGAGTAAACACCAGAGTGAGAGTGACACCAGAGTGAGAGTGAACACCAGAGTGAGAGTGAACACCAGAGTGAGAGTGAACACCAGAGTGACACCAGAGTGAGAGTCAACACCAGAGTGAGAGTGACACCAGAGTGAGAGTGAACACCAGAGTGAGAGTGACACCAGAGTGAGAGTCAACACCAGAGTGAGAGTGAACACAAGAGTGAGAGTGAACACCAGAGTGACACCAGAGTGAGAGTGAACACCAGAGTGAGAGTGACACCAGAGTGAGAGTGAACACCAGAGTGAGAGTGAACACAAGAGTGAGAGTGAACACAAGAGTGAGAGTGAACACCAGAGTGACACCAGAGTGAGAGTCAACACCAGAGTAACACCAGAGTGAGAGTCAACACCAGAGTGAGAGTGACACCAGAGTGAGAGTGACACCAGAGTGAGAGTCAACACCAGAGTGAGAGTGAACACCAGAGTGACACCAGAGTGAGAGTGACACCAGAGTGAGAGTGAATACCAGAGTGAGAGTTACACCAGAGTGAGAGTGAACACCAGAGTGAGAGTGAACACAAGAGTGAGAGTGAACACCAGAGTGAGAGTGAACACAAGAGTGAGAGTGAACACCAGAGTGAGAGTGACACCAGAGTGACACCAGAGTGAGAGTGAACACCAGAGTGAGAGTGAACACCAGAGTGAGAGTGACACCAGAGTGACACCAGAGTGAGAGTCAACACCAGAGTGAGAGTGACACCAGAGTGAGAGTGAACACCAGAGTGAGAGTGAACACCAGAATGAAAGTGACACCAGAGTGACACCAGAGTGAGAGTCAACACCAGAGTGAGACTGACACCAGAGTGAGAGTGAACACCAGAGTGAAAGTGAACACCAGAGTGAGAGTGAACACAAGAGTGAGAGTGAACACCAGAGTGACACCAGAGTGAGAGTGAACACCAGAGTGAGAGTGAACACAAGAGTGAGCGTGAACACCAGAGTGACACCAGAGTGAGAGTCAACACCAGAGTGAGAGTGACACCAGAGTGAGAGTGACACAAGAGTGAGAGTGAATACCAGAATGAGAGTGACACCAGAGTGACACCAGAGTGAGAGTTACACCAGAGTGAGAGTGAACACCAGAGTGAGAGTGAACACAAGAGTGAGAGTGAACACCAGAGTGAGAGTGAACACAAGAGTGAGAGTGAACACCAGAGTGACACCAGAGTGAGAGTCAACACCAGAGTGAGAGTGACACCAGAGTGAGAGTGAACACCAGAGTGAGAGTCAACACCAGAGTGAGAGTGAACACAAGACTGAGAGTGACACCAGAGTGACACCAGAGTGAGAGTCAACACCAGAGTGAGAGTCAACACCAGAGTGAGAGTCAACACCAGAGTGAGAGTGACACCAGAGTGAGAGTGAACACCAGAGTGAGAGTGAACACCAGAATGAAAGTGACACCAGAGTGACACCAGAGTGAGAGTCAACACCAGAGTGAGACTGACCCCAGAGTGAGAGTGACACCAGAGTGAGAGTCAACACCAGAGTGAGACTGACACCAGAGTGAGAGTGACACCAGAGTGAGAGTGAACACCAGAGTGAGAGTGAACACCAGAGTGAGAGTGAACACCAGAGTGACACCAGAGTGAGAGTCAACACCAGAGTGAGAGTGACACCAGAGTGACACCAGAGTGAGAGTCAACAGCAGAGTGAGAGTGACACCAGAGTGAGAGTGAACACCAGAGTGAGAGTGAACACCAGAGTGAAAGTGACACCAGAGTGACACCAGAGTGAGAGTCAACACCAGAGTGAGAGTGACACCAGAGTGAGAGTGAACACCAGAGTGAGAGTGACGCCAGAGTGAGAGTGAACACCAGAGTGAAAGTGAACACCAGAGTGAGAGTGACACCAGAGTGACCCCAGAGTGAGAGTCAACACCAGAGTGAGACTGACACCAGAGTGAGAGTGAACACCAGAGTGACACCAGAGTGAGAGTCAAAACCAGAGTGAGAGTGACACCAGAATGTGAGTGAACACCAGAGTGAGAGTGAACACCAGAGTGAGAGTGACACCAGAGTGACACCAGAGTGAGAGTCAACACCAGAGTGAGAGTGACACCAGAGTGAGAGTGAACACCAGAGTGAGAGTGAACACCAGAGTGACACCAGAGTGAGAGTCAACACGAGAGTGAGAGTGACACCAGAGTGAGAGTGAACACCAGAGTGAGAGTCAACACCAGAGTGAGAGTGACACCAGAGTGAGAGTGAACACCAGAGTGAGAGTGAACACCAGAGTGAGAGTGAACACCAGAGTGACACCAGAGTGAGAGTCAACACCAGAGTGAGAGTGACACCAGAGTGAGAGTGAACACCAGAGTGAGAGTGAACACCAGAATGAAAGTGACACCAGAGTGACACCAGAGTGAGAGTCAACACCAGAGTGAGACAAAACACCAGAGTGAGAGTGACACCAGAGTGAGAGTGAACACCAGAGTGAGAGTGACACCAGAGTGAGAGTGAACACCAGAGTGAAAGTGAACACCAGAGTGAGAGTGAACACAATAGTGAGAGTGAACACCAGAGTGAGAGTGAACACAAGAGTGAGAGTGAACACCAGAGTGACACCAGAGTGAGAGTCAACACCAGAGTGAGAGTGACACCAGAGTGAGAGTGACACCAGAGTGACACCAGAGTGAGAGTGACACCAGAGTGAGAGTGACACCAGAGTGAGAGTGAACACCAGAGTGAGAGTGAACACCAGAGTGAGAGTGAACACCAGAGTGACACCAGAGTGAGAGTCAACACCAGAGTGAGAGTGACACCAGAGTGAGAGTGAACACCAGAGTGAGAGTGACACCAGAGTGAGAGTCAACACCAGAGTGAGAGTGAACACAAGAGTGAGAGTGAACACCAAGAGTTACACCAGAGTGAGAGTGAACACCAGAGTGAGAGTGACACCAGAGTGAGAGTGAACACCAGAGTGAGAGTGAACACAAGAGTGAGAGTGAACACAAGAGTGAGAGTGAACACCAGAGTGACACCAGAGTGAGAGTCAACACCAGAGTGAGAGTGACACCAGAGTGAGAGTGACACCAGAGTGAGAGTCAACACCAGAGTGAGAGTGAACACCAGAGTGACACCAGAGTGAGAGTGACACCAGAGTGAGAGTGACACCAGAGTGAGAGTGAACACCAGATTGAGAGCTACACCAGAGTGACACCAGAGTGAGAGTGACACCAGAGTGAGAGTGACACCAGAGTGAGAGTGAACACCAGATTGAGAGCTACACCAGAGTGACACCAGAGTGAGAGTGAACACCAGAGTGAGAGTGAACACCAGAGTGAGAGTCAACACCAGAGTGAGAGTGACACCAGAGTGAGAGTGAACACCAGAGTGAGAGTGAACACCAGAGTGAGAGTCAACACCAGAGTGAGAGTGAAACCAGAGTGAGAGTGACACCAGAGTGAGAGTGAACACCAGAGTGACACCAGAGTGAGAGTCAACACCAGAGTGAGAGTGACACCAGAGTGAGAGTGACACCAGAGTGAGAGTCAACACCAGAGTGAGAGTGAACACCAGAGTGACACCAGAGTGAGAGTGAACACCAGAGTGAGAGTCAACACCAGAGTGAGAGTGACACCAGAGTGAGAGTGAACACCAGAGTGAGAGTCAACACCAGAGCGAGAGTGACACCAGAGTGAGAGTGAACACCAGAGTGAGAGTGGCACCAGAGTGACCCCAGAGTGAGAGTGAACACCAGAGTGAGAGTGAACACCAGAGTGACACCAGAGTGAGAGTCAAAACCAGAGTGAGAGTGACACCAGAATGAGAGTGAACACCAGATTGAGAGTGAACACCAGAGTGAGAGTGACACCAGAGTGACACCAGAGTGAGAGTCAACACCAGAGTGAGAGTGACACCAGAGTGAGAGTGAACACCAGAGTGAGAGTGAACACCAGAGTGACACCAGAGTTAGAGTCAACACCAGAGTGAGAGTGACACCAGAGTGAGAGTGACACCAGAGTGAGAGTGAACACCAGAGTGAGAGTGAACACCAGAGTGAGAGTGAACACCAGAGTGACACCAGAGTGAGAGTCAACACCAGAGTGAGAGTGACACCAGAGTGAGAGTGAACACCAGAGTGAGAGTGACACCAGAGTGAGAGTGACACCAGAGTGAGAGTGAACACCAGAGTGAGAGTGAACACCAGAGTGAGAGTGAACACCAGAGTGACACCAGAGTGAGAGTCAACACCAGAGTGAGAGTGACACCAGTGTGAGAGTGAACACCAGAGTGAGAGTGACACCAGAGTGAGAGTCAACACCAGAGTGAGAGTGAACACAAGAGTGAGAGTGAACACCAGAGTTACACCAGAGTGAGAGTGAACACCAGAGTGAGAGTGACACCAGAGTGAGAGTGAACACCAGAGTGAGAGTGAACACAAGAGTGAGAGTGAACACAAGAGTGAGAGTGAACACCAGAGTGACACCAGAGTGAGAGTCAACACCAGAGTGAGAGTGACACCAGAGTGAGAGTGACACCAGAGTGAGAGTCAACACCAGAGTGAGAGTGAACACCAGAGTGAGAGTGAACACAAGAGAGAGTGAACACCAGAGTGAGAGTGAACACAAGAGTGAGAGTGAACACCAGAGTGAGAGTGACACCAGAGTGACACCAGAGTGAGAGTGAACACCAGAGTGAGAGTGAACACCAGAGTGAGAGTGACACAAGAGTGACACCAGAGTGAGAGTCAACACCAGAGTGAGAGTGAAGACCAGAATGAAAGTGACACCAGAGTGACACCAGAGTGAGAGTCAACACCAGAGTGAGACTGACACCAGAGTGAGAGTGACACCAGAGTGAGAGTGAACACCAGAATGAAAGTGACACCAGAGTGACACCAGAGTGAGAGTCAACACCAGAGTGAGACTGACACCAGAGTGAGAGTGAACACCAGAGTGAGAGTGAACACCAGAATGAAAGTGACACCAGAGTGACACCAGAGTGAGAGTCAACACCAGAGTGAGAGTGACACCAGAGTGACACCAGAGTGAGAGTCAACACCAGAGTGAGAGTGACACCAGAGTGAGAGTGAACACCAGAGTGAGAGTGAACACCAGAGTGAAAGTGACACCAGAGTGACACCAGAGTGAGAGTCAACACCAGAGTGAGAGTGACACCAGAGTGAGAGTGACACCAGAGTGAGAGTGAACACCAGAGTGAGAGTGACGCCAGAGTGAGAGTGAACACCAGAGTGAGAGTGACACCAGAGTGAGAGTGAACACCAGAGTGAGAGTGAACACCAGAGTGACACCAGAGTTAGAGTCAACACCAGAGTGAGAGTGACACCAGAGTGAGAGTGACACCAGAGTGAGAGTGAACACCAGAGTGAGAGTGAACACCAGAGTGAGAGTGAACACCAGAGTGACACCAGAGTGAGAGTCAACACCAGAGTGAGAGTGACACCAGAGTGAGAGTGAACACCAGAGTGAGAGTGACACCAGAGTGAGAGTGACACCAGAGTGAGAGTGAACACCAGAGTGAGAGTGAACACCAGAGTGAGAGTGAACACCAGAGTGACACCAGAGTGAGAGTCAACACCAGAGTGAGAGTGACACCAGTGTGAGAGTGAACACCAGAGTGAGAGTGACACCAGAGTGAGAGTCAACACCAGAGTGAGAGTGAACACAAGAGTGAGAGTGAACACCAGAGTTACACCAGAGTGAGAGTGAACACCAGAGTGAGAGTGACACCAGAGTGAGAGTGAACACCAGAGTGAGAGTGAACACAAGAGTGAGAGTGAACACAAGAGTGAGAGTGAACACCAGAGTGACACCAGAGTGAGAGTCAACACCAGAGTGAGAGTGACACCAGAGTGAGAGTGACACCAGAGTGAGAGTCAACACCAGAGTGAGAGTGAACACCAGAGTGAGAGTGAACACAAGAGAGAGTGAACACCAGAGTGAGAGTGAACACAAGAGTGAGAGTGAACACCAGAGTGAGAGTGACACCAGAGTGACACCAGAGTGAGAGTGAACACCAGAGTGAGAGTGAACACCAGAGTGAGAGTGACACAAGAGTGACACCAGAGTGAGAGTCAACACCAGAGTGAGAGTGAAGACCAGAATGAAAGTGACACCAGAGTGACACCAGAGTGAGAGTCAACACCAGAGTGAGACTGACACCAGAGTGAGAGTGACACCAGAGTGAGAGTGAACACCAGAATGAAAGTGACACCAGAGTGACACCAGAGTGAGAGTCAACACCAGAGTGAGACTGACACCAGAGTGAGAGTGAACACCAGAGTGAGAGTGAACACCAGAATGAAAGTGACACCAGAGTGACACCAGAGTGAGAGTCAACACCAGAGTGAGAGTGACACCAGAGTGACACCAGAGTGAGAGTCAACACCAGAGTGAGAGTGACACCAGAGTGAGAGTGAACACCAGAGTGAGAGTGAACACCAGAGTGAAAGTGACACCAGAGTGACACCAGAGTGAGAGTCAACACCAGAGTGAGAGTGACACCAGAGTGAGAGTGACACCAGAGTGAGAGTGAACACCAGAGTGAGAGTGACGCCAGAGTGAGAGTGAACACCAGAGTGAGAGTGAACACCAGAGTGAGAGTGACACCAGAGTGAGAGTCAACACCAGAGTGAGAGTGAACACAAGAGTGAGAGTGAACACAAGAGTGAGAGTGAACACCAGAGTGACACCAGAGTGAGAGTGAACACCAGAGTGAGAGTGAACACAAGAGTGAGAGTGAACACCAGAGTGACACCAGAGTGAGAGTCAACACCAGAGTGAGAGTGACACCAGAGTGAGAGTGACACCAGAGTGAGAGTGAATACCAGAGTGAGAGTTACACAAGAGTGAGATTGAACACCAGAGTGAGAGTGAACACCAGAGTGAGAGTGACACCAGAGTGACACCAGAGTGAGAGTCAACACCAGAGTGAGAGTGACACCAGAGTGAGAGTGAACACCAGAGTGAGAGTGAACACCAGAGTGACACCAGAGTGAGAGTCAACACCAGAGTGAGAGTGACACCAGAGTGAGAGTGAACACCAGAGTGAGAGTGAACACCAGAGTGAGAGTCAACACCAGAGTGAGAGTGAACACCAGAGTGACACCAGAGTGAGAGTCAACACCAGAGCGAGAGTGACACCAGAGTGAGAGTGAACACCAGAGTGAGAGTGGCACCAGAGTGACACCAGAGTGAGAGTCAAAACCAGAGTGAGAGTGACACCAGAATGAGAGTGAACACCAGAGTGAGAGTGAACACCAGAGTGAGAGTGACACCAGAGTGACACCAGAGTGAGAGTCAACACCAGAGTGAGAGTGACACCAGAGTGAGAGTGAACACCAGAGTGAGAGTGAACACCAGAGTGACACCAGAGTTAGAGTCAACACCAGAGTGAGAGTGACACCAGAGTGAGAGTGAACACCAGAGTGAGAGTAAACACCAGAGTGAGAGTGACACCAGAGTGAGAGTGAACACCAGAGTGAGAGTGAACACCAGAGTGAGAGTGAACACCAGAGTGACACCAGAGTGAGAGTCAACACCAGAGTGAGAGTGACACCAGAGTGAGAGTGAACACCAGAGTGAGAGTGACACCAGAGTGAGAGTCAACACCAGAGTGAGAGTGAACACAAGAGTGAGAGTGAACACCAGAGTGACACCAGAGTGAGAGTGAACACCAGAGTGAGAGTGACACCAGAGTGAGAGTGAACACCAGAGTGAGAGTGAACACAAGAGTGAGAGTGAACACAAGAGTGAGAGTGAACACCAGAGTGACACCAGAGTGAGAGTCAACACCAGAGTAACACCAGAGTGAGAGTCAACACCAGAGTGAGAGTGACACCAGAGTGAGAGTGACACCAGAGTGAGAGTCAACACCAGAGTGAGAGTGAACACCAGAGTGACACCAGAGTGAGAGTGACACCAGAGTGAGAGTGAATACCAGAGTGAGAGTTACACCAGAGTGAGAGTGAACACCAGAGTGAGAGTGAACACAAGAGTGAGAGTGAACACCAGAGTGAGAGTGAACACAAGAGTGAGAGTGAACACCAGAGTGAGAGTGACACCAGAGTGACACCAGAGTGAGAGTGAACACCAGAGTGAGAGTGAACACCAGAGTGAGAGTGACACCAGAGTGACACCAGAGTGAGAGTCAACACCAGAGTGAGAGTGACACCAGAGTGAGAGTGAACACCAGAGTGAGAGTGAACACCAGAATGAAAGTGACACCAGAGTGACACCAGAGTGAGAGTCAACACCAGAGTGAGACTGACACCAGAGTGAGAGTGAACACCAGAGTGAAAGTGAACACCAGAGTGAGAGTGAACACAAGAGTGAGAGTGAACACCAGAGTGACACCAGAGTGAGAGTGAACACCAGAGTGAGAGTGAACACAAGAGTGAGCGTGAACACCAGAGTGACACCAGAGTGAGAGTCAACACCAGAGTGAGAGTGACACCAGAGTGAGAGTGACACAAGAGTGAGAGTGAATACCAGAATGAGAGTGACACCAGAGTGACACCAGAGTGAGAGTTACACCAGAGTGAGAGTGAACACCAGAGTGAGAGTGAACACAAGAGTGAGAGTGAACACCAGAGTGAGAGTGAACACAAGAGTGAGAGTGAACACCAGAGTGACACCAGAGTGAGAGTCAACACCAGAGTGAGAGTGACACCAGAGTGAGAGTGAACACCAGAGTGAGAGTCAACACCAGAGTGAGAGTGAACACAAGACTGAGAGTGACACCAGAGTGACACCAGAGTGAGAGTCAACACCAGAGTGAGAGTCAACACCAGAGTGAGAGTCAACACCAGAGTGAGAGTGACACCAGAGTGAGAGTGAACACCAGAGTGAGAGTGAACACCAGAATGAAAGTGACACCAGAGTGACACCAGAGTGAGAGTCAACACCAGAGTGAGACTGACCCCAGAGTGAGAGTGACACCAGAGTGAGAGTCAACACCAGAGTGAGACTGACACCAGAGTGAGAGTGACACCAGAGTGAGAGTGAACACCAGAGTGAGAGTGAACACCAGAGTGAGAGTGAACACCAGAGTGACACCAGAGTGAGAGTCAACACCAGAGTGAGAGTGACACCAGAGTGACACCAGAGTGAGAGTCAACAGCAGAGTGAGAGTGACACCAGAGTGAGAGTGAACACCAGAGTGAGAGTGAACACCAGAGTGAAAGTGACACCAGAGTGACACCAGAGTGAGAGTCAACACCAGAGTGAGAGTGACACCAGAGTGAGAGTGAACACCAGAGTGAGAGTGACGCCAGAGTGAGAGTGAACACCAGAGTGAAAGTGAACACCAGAGTGAGAGTGACACCAGAGTGACCCCAGAGTGAGAGTCAACACCAGAGTGAGACTGACACCAGAGTGAGAGTGAACACCAGAGTGACACCAGAGTGAGAGTCAAAACCAGAGTGAGAGTGACACCAGAATGTGAGTGAACACCAGAGTGAGAGTGAACACCAGAGTGAGAGTGACACCAGAGTGACACCAGAGTGAGAGTCAACACCAGAGTGAGAGTGACACCAGAGTGAGAGTGAACACCAGAGTGAGAGTGAACACCAGAGTGACACCAGAGTGAGAGTCAACACGAGAGTGAGAGTGACACCAGAGTGAGAGTGAACACCAGAGTGAGAGTCAACACCAGAGTGAGAGTGACACCAGAGTGAGAGTGAACACCAGAGTGAGAGTGAACACCAGAGTGAGAGTGAACACCAGAGTGACACCAGAGTGAGAGTCAACACCAGAGTGAGAGTGACACCAGAGTGAGAGTGAACACCAGAGTGAGAGTGAACACCAGAATGAAAGTGACACCAGAGTGACACCAGAGTGAGAGTCAACACCAGAGTGAGACAAAACACCAGAGTGAGAGTGACACCAGAGTGAGAGTGAACACCAGAGTGAGAGTGACACCAGAGTGAGAGTGAACACCAGAGTGAAAGTGAACACCAGAGTGAGAGTGAACACAATAGTGAGAGTGAACACCAGAGTGAGAGTGAACACAAGAGTGAGAGTGAACACCAGAGTGACACCAGAGTGAGAGTCAACACCAGAGTGAGAGTGACACCAGAGTGAGAGTGACACCAGAGTGACACCAGAGTGAGAGTGACACCAGAGTGAGAGTGACACCAGAGTGAGAGTGAACACCAGAGTGAGAGTGAACACCAGAGTGAGAGTGAACACCAGAGTGACACCAGAGTGAGAGTCAACACCAGAGTGAGAGTGACACCAGAGTGAGAGTGAACACCAGAGTGAGAGTGACACCAGAGTGAGAGTCAACACCAGAGTGAGAGTGAACACAAGAGTGAGAGTGAACACCAAGAGTTACACCAGAGTGAGAGTGAACACCAGAGTGAGAGTGACACCAGAGTGAGAGTGAACACCAGAGTGAGAGTGAACACAAGAGTGAGAGTGAACACAAGAGTGAGAGTGAACACCAGAGTGACACCAGAGTGAGAGTCAACACCAGAGTGAGAGTGACACCAGAGTGAGAGTGACACCAGAGTGAGAGTCAACACCAGAGTGAGAGTGAACACCAGAGTGACACCAGAGTGAGAGTGACACCAGAGTGAGAGTGACACCAGAGTGAGAGTGAACACCAGATTGAGAGCTACACCAGAGTGACACCAGAGTGAGAGTGACACCAGAGTGAGAGTGACACCAGAGTGAGAGTGAACACCAGATTGAGAGCTACACCAGAGTGACACCAGAGTGAGAGTGAACACCAGAGTGAGAGTGAACACCAGAGTGAGAGTCAACACCAGAGTGAGAGTGACACCAGAGTGAGAGTGAACACCAGAGTGAGAGTGAACACCAGAGTGAGAGTCAACACCAGAGTGAGAGTGAAACCAGAGTGAGAGTGACACCAGAGTGAGAGTGAACACCAGAGTGACACCAGAGTGAGAGTCAACACCAGAGTGAGAGTGACACCAGAGTGAGAGTGACACCAGAGTGAGAGTCAACACCAGAGTGAGAGTGAACACCAGAGTGACACCAGAGTGAGAGTGAACACCAGAGTGAGAGTCAACACCAGAGTGAGAGTGACACCAGAGTGAGAGTGAACACCAGAGTGAGAGTCAACACCAGAGCGAGAGTGACACCAGAGTGAGAGTGAACACCAGAGTGAGAGTGGCACCAGAGTGACCCCAGAGTGAGAGTGAACACCAGAGTGAGAGTGAACACCAGAGTGACACCAGAGTGAGAGTCAAAACCAGAGTGAGAGTGACACCAGAATGAGAGTGAACACCAGATTGAGAGTGAACACCAGAGTGAGAGTGACACCAGAGTGACACCAGAGTGAGAGTCAACACCAGAGTGAGAGTGACACCAGAGTGAGAGTGAACACCAGAGTGAGAGTGAACACCAGAGTGACACCAGAGTTAGAGTCAACACCAGAGTGAGAGTGACACCAGAGTGAGAGTGACACCAGAGTGAGAGTGAACACCAGAGTGAGAGTGAACACCAGAGTGAGAGTGAACACCAGAGTGACACCAGAGTGAGAGTCAACACCAGAGTGAGAGTGACACCAGAGTGAGAGTGAACACCAGAGTGAGAGTGACACCAGAGTGAGAGTGACACCAGAGTGAGAGTGAACACCAGAGTGAGAGTGAACACCAGAGTGAGAGTGAACACCAGAGTGACACCAGAGTGAGAGTCAACACCAGAGTGAGAGTGACACCAGTGTGAGAGTGAACACCAGAGTGAGAGTGACACCAGAGTGAGAGTCAACACCAGAGTGAGAGTGAACACAAGAGTGAGAGTGAACACCAGAGTTACACCAGAGTGAGAGTGAACACCAGAGTGAGAGTGACACCAGAGTGAGAGTGAACACCAGAGTGAGAGTGAACACAAGAGTGAGAGTGAACACAAGAGTGAGAGTGAACACCAGAGTGACACCAGAGTGAGAGTCAACACCAGAGTGAGAGTGACACCAGAGTGAGAGTGACACCAGAGTGAGAGTCAACACCAGAGTGAGAGTGAACACCAGAGTGAGAGTGAACACAAGAGAGAGTGAACACCAGAGTGAGAGTGAACACAAGAGTGAGAGTGAACACCAGAGTGAGAGTGACACCAGAGTGACACCAGAGTGAGAGTGAACACCAGAGTGAGAGTGAACACCAGAGTGAGAGTGACACAAGAGTGACACCAGAGTGAGAGTCAACACCAGAGTGAGAGTGAAGACCAGAATGAAAGTGACACCAGAGTGACACCAGAGTGAGAGTCAACACCAGAGTGAGACTGACACCAGAGTGAGAGTGACACCAGAGTGAGAGTGAACACCAGAATGAAAGTGACACCAGAGTGACACCAGAGTGAGAGTCAACACCAGAGTGAGACTGACACCAGAGTGAGAGTGAACACCAGAGTGAGAGTGAACACCAGAATGAAAGTGACACCAGAGTGACACCAGAGTGAGAGTCAACACCAGAGTGAGAGTGACACCAGAGTGACACCAGAGTGAGAGTCAACACCAGAGTGAGAGTGACACCAGAGTGAGAGTGAACACCAGAGTGAGAGTGAACACCAGAGTGAAAGTGACACCAGAGTGACACCAGAGTGAGAGTCAACACCAGAGTGAGAGTGACACCAGAGTGAGAGTGACACCAGAGTGAGAGTGAACACCAGAGTGAGAGTGACGCCAGAGTGAGAGTGAACACCAGAGTGAGAGTGAACACCAGAGTGAGAGTGACACCAGAGTGAGAGTCAACACCAGAGTGAGAGTGAACACAAGAGTGAGAGTGAACACAAGAGTGAGAGTGAACACCAGAGTGACACCAGAGTGAGAGTGAACACCAGAGTGAGAGTGAACACAAGAGTGAGAGTGAACACCAGAGTGACACCAGAGTGAGAGTCAACACCAGAGTGAGAGTGACACCAGAGTGAGAGTGACACCAGAGTGAGAGTGAATACCAGAGTGAGAGTTACACAAGAGTGAGATTGAACACCAGAGTGAGAGTGAACACCAGAGTGAGAGTGACACCAGAGTGACACCAGAGTGAGAGTCAACACCAGAGTGAGAGTGACACCAGAGTGAGAGTGAACACCAGAGTGAGAGTGAACACCAGAGTGACACCAGAGTGAGAGTCAACACCAGAGTGAGAGTGACACCAGAGTGAGAGTGAACACCAGAGTGAGAGTGAACACCAGAGTGAGAGTCAACACCAGAGTGAGAGTGAACACCAGAGTGACACCAGAGTGAGAGTCAACACCAGAGCGAGAGTGACACCAGAGTGAGAGTGAACACCAGAGTGAGAGTGGCACCAGAGTGACACCAGAGTGAGAGTCAAAACCAGAGTGAGAGTGACACCAGAATGAGAGTGAACACCAGAGTGAGAGTGAACACCAGAGTGAGAGTGACACCAGAGTGACACCAGAGTGAGAGTCAACACCAGAGTGAGAGTGACACCAGAGTGAGAGTGAACACCAGAGTGAGAGTGAACACCAGAGTGACACCAGAGTTAGAGTCAACACCAGAGTGAGAGTGACACCAGAGTGAGAGTGAACACCAGAGTGAGAGTAAACACCAGAGTGAGAGTGACACCAGAGTGAGAGTGAACACCAGAGTGAGAGTGAACACCAGAGTGAGAGTGAACACCAGAGTGACACCAGAGTGAGAGTCAACACCAGAGTGAGAGTGACACCAGAGTGAGAGTGAACACCAGAGTGAGAGTGACACCAGAGTGAGAGTCAACACCAGAGTGAGAGTGAACACAAGAGTGAGAGTGAACACCAGAGTGACACCAGAGTGAGAGTGAACACCAGAGTGAGAGTGACACCAGAGTGAGAGTGAACACCAGAGTGAGAGTGAACACAAGAGTGAGAGTGAACACAAGAGTGAGAGTGAACACCAGAGTGACACCAGAGTGAGAGTCAACACCAGAGTAACACCAGAGTGAGAGTCAACACCAGAGTGAGAGTGACACCAGAGTGAGAGTGACACCAGAGTGAGAGTCAACACCAGAGTGAGAGTGAACACCAGAGTGACACCAGAGTGAGAGTGACACCAGAGTGAGAGTGAATACCAGAGTGAGAGTTACACCAGAGTGAGAGTGAACACCAGAGTGAGAGTGAACACAAGAGTGAGAGTGAACACCAGAGTGAGAGTGAACACAAGAGTGAGAGTGAACACCAGAGTGAGAGTGACACCAGAGTGACACCAGAGTGAGAGTGAACACCAGAGTGAGAGTGAACACCAGAGTGAGAGTGACACCAGAGTGACACCAGAGTGAGAGTCAACACCAGAGTGAGAGTGACACCAGAGTGAGAGTGAACACCAGAGTGAGAGTGAACACCAGAATGAAAGTGACACCAGAGTGACACCAGAGTGAGAGTCAACACCAGAGTGAGACTGACACCAGAGTGAGAGTGAACACCAGAGTGAAAGTGAACACCAGAGTGAGAGTGAACACAAGAGTGAGAGTGAACACCAGAGTGACACCAGAGTGAGAGTGAACACCAGAGTGAGAGTGAACACAAGAGTGAGCGTGAACACCAGAGTGACACCAGAGTGAGAGTCAACACCAGAGTGAGAGTGACACCAGAGTGAGAGTGACACAAGAGTGAGAGTGAATACCAGAATGAGAGTGACACCAGAGTGACACCAGAGTGAGAGTTACACCAGAGTGAGAGTGAACACCAGAGTGAGAGTGAACACAAGAGTGAGAGTGAACACCAGAGTGAGAGTGAACACAAGAGTGAGAGTGAACACCAGAGTGACACCAGAGTGAGAGTCAACACCAGAGTGAGAGTGACACCAGAGTGAGAGTGAACACCAGAGTGAGAGTCAACACCAGAGTGAGAGTGAACACAAGACTGAGAGTGACACCAGAGTGACACCAGAGTGAGAGTCAACACCAGAGTGAGAGTCAACACCAGAGTGAGAGTCAACACCAGAGTGAGAGTGACACCAGAGTGAGAGTGAACACCAGAGTGAGAGTGAACACCAGAATGAAAGTGACACCAGAGTGACACCAGAGTGAGAGTCAACACCAGAGTGAGACTGACCCCAGAGTGAGAGTGACACCAGAGTGAGAGTCAACACCAGAGTGAGACTGACACCAGAGTGAGAGTGACACCAGAGTGAGAGTGAACACCAGAGTGAGAGTGAACACCAGAGTGAGAGTGAACACCAGAGTGACACCAGAGTGAGAGTCAACACCAGAGTGAGAGTGACACCAGAGTGACACCAGAGTGAGAGTCAACAGCAGAGTGAGAGTGACACCAGAGTGAGAGTGAACACCAGAGTGAGAGTGAACACCAGAGTGAAAGTGACACCAGAGTGACACCAGAGTGAGAGTCAACACCAGAGTGAGAGTGACACCAGAGTGAGAGTGAACACCAGAGTGAGAGTGACGCCAGAGTGAGAGTGAACACCAGAGTGAAAGTGAACACCAGAGTGAGAGTGACACCAGAGTGACCCCAGAGTGAGAGTCAACACCAGAGTGAGACTGACACCAGAGTGAGAGTGAACACCAGAGTGACACCAGAGTGAGAGTCAAAACCAGAGTGAGAGTGACACCAGAATGTGAGTGAACACCAGAGTGAGAGTGAACACCAGAGTGAGAGTGACACCAGAGTGACACCAGAGTGAGAGTCAACACCAGAGTGAGAGTGACACCAGAGTGAGAGTGAACACCAGAGTGAGAGTGAACACCAGAGTGACACCAGAGTGAGAGTCAACACGAGAGTGAGAGTGACACCAGAGTGAGAGTGAACACCAGAGTGAGAGTGAACACCAGAGTGACACCAGAGTGAGAGTCAACACCAGAGTGAGAGTGACACCAGAGTGAGAGTGAACACCAGAGTGAGAGTGAACACCAGAATGAAAGTGACACCAGAGTGACACCAGAGTGAGAGTCAACACCAGAGTGAGACAAAACACCAGAGTGAGAGTGACACCAGAGTGAGAGTGAACACCAGAGTGAGAGTGACACCAGAGTGAGAGTGAACACCAGAGTGAAAGTGAACACCAGAGTGAGAGTGAACACAATAGTGAGAGTGAACACCAGAGTGAGAGTGAACACAAGAGTGAGAGTGAACACCAGAGTGACACCAGAGTGAGAGTCAACACCAGAGTGAGAGTGACACCAGAGTGAGAGTGACACCAGAGTGACACCAGAGTGAGAGTGACACCAGAGTGAGAGTGAATACCAGAATGAGAGTGACACCAGAGTGACACCAGAGTGAGAGTTACACCAGAGTGAGAGTGAACACCAGAGTTAGAGTGAACACAAGAGTGAGAGTGAACACCAGAGTGAGGGTGAACACAAGAGTGAGAGTGACACCAGAGTGACACCAGAGTGAGAGTCAACACCAGAGTGAGAGTGACACCAGAGTGAGAGTGAACACCAGAGTGAGAGTGAACACCAGAATGAAAGTGACACCAGAGTGAGAGTCAACACCAGAGTGAGAGTGACACCAGAGTGAGAGTGAACACCAGAGTGAGAGTGAACACCAGAGTGAAAGTGACACCAGAGTGACACCAGAGTGAGAGTCAACACCAGAGTGAGAGTGACACCAGAGTGAGAGTGACACCAGAGTGAGAGTGAACACCAGAGTGAGAGTGACGCCAGAGTGAGAGTGAACACCAGAGTGAGAGTGAACACCAGAGTGAGAGTGACACCAGAGTGAGAGTCAACACCAGAGTGAGAGTGAACACAAGAGTGAGAGTGAACACAAGAGTGAGAGTGAACACCAGAGTGACACCAGAGTGAGAGTGAACACCAGAGTGAGAGTGAACACCAGAGTGAGAGTGACACCAGAGTGAGAGTGAACACCAGAGTGAGAGTGAACACCAGAGTGACACCAGAGTGAGAGTGAACACCAGAGTGAGAGTGAACACAAGAGTGAGAGTGAACACAAGAGTGAGAGTGAACACCAGAGTGACACCAGAGTGAGAGTCAACACCAGAGTAACACCAGAGTGAGAGTCAACACCAGAGTGAGAGTGACACCAGAGTGAGAGTGACACCAGAGTGAGAGTCAACACCAGAGTGAGAGTGAACACCAGAGTGACACCAGAGTGAGAGTGACACCAGAGTGAGAGTGAATACCAGAGTGAGAGTTACACCAGAGTGAGAGTGAACACCAGAGTGAGAGTGAACACAAGAGTGAGAGTGAACACCAGAGTGAGAGTGAACACAAGAGTGAGAGTGAACACCAGAGTGAGAGTGACACCAGAGTGACACCAGAGTGAGAGTGAACACCAGAGTGAGAGTGAACACCAGAGTGAGAGTGACACCAGAGTGACACCAGAGTGAGAGTCAACACCAGAGTGAGAGTGACACCAGAGTGAGAGTGAACACCAGAGTGAGAGTGAACACCAGAATGAAAGTGACACCAGAGTGACACCAGAGTGAGAGTCAACACCAGAGTGAGACTGACACCAGAGTGAGAGTGAACACCAGAGTGAAAGTGAACACCAGAGTGAGAGTGAACACAAGAGTGAGAGTGAACACCAGAGTGACACCAGAGTGAGAGTGAACACCAGAGTGAGAGTGAACACAAGAGTGAGCGTGAACACCAGAGTGACACCAGAGTGAGAGTCAACACCAGAGTGAGAGTGACACCAGAGTGAGAGTGACACCAGAGTGAGAGTGAATACCAGAATGAGAGTGACACCAGAGTGACACCAGAGTGAGAGTTACACCAGAGTGAGAGTGAACACCAGAGTGAGAGTGAACACAAGAGTGAGAGTGAACACCAGAGTGAGAGTGAACACAAGAGTGAGAGTGAACACCAGAGTGACACCAGAGTGAGAGTCAACACCAGAGTGAGAGTGACACCAGAGTGAGAGTGAACACCAGAGTGAGAGTCAACACCAGAGTGAGAGTGAACACAAGACTGAGAGTGACACCAGAGTGACACCAGAGTGAGAGTCAACACCAGAGTGAGAGTCAACACCAGAGTGAGAGTCAACACCAGAGTGAGAGTGACACCAGAGTGAGAGTGAACACCAGAGTGAGAGTGAACACCAGAATGAAAGTGACACCAGAGTGACACCAGAGTGAGAGTCAACACCAGAGTGAGACTGACCCCAGAGTGAGAGTGACACCAGAGTGAGAGTCAACACCAGAGTGAGACTGACACCAGAGTGAGAGTGACACCAGAGTGAGAGTGAACACCAGAGTGAGAGTGAACACCAGAGTGAGAGTGAACACCAGAGTGACACCAGAGTGAGAGTCAACACCAGAGTGAGAGTGACACCAGAGTGACACCAGAGTGAGAGTCAACAGCAGAGTGAGAGTGACACCAGAGTGAGAGTGAACACCAGAGTGAGAGTGAACACCAGAGTGAAAGTGACACCAGAGTGACACCAGAGTGAGAGTCAACACCAGAGTGAGAGTGACACCAGAGTGAGAGTGAACACCAGAGTGAGAGTGACGCCAGAGTGAGAGTGAACACCAGAGTGAAAGTGAACACCAGAGTGAGAGTGACACCAGAGTGACCCCAGAGTGAGAGTCAACACCAGAGTGAGACTGACACCAGAGTGAGAGTGAACACCAGAGTGACACCAGAGTGAGAGTCAAAACCAGAGTGAGAGTGACACCAGAATGTGAGTGAACACCAGAGTGAGAGTGAACACCAGAGTGAGAGTGACACCAGAGTGACACCAGAGTGAGAGTCAACACCAGAGTGAGAGTGACACCAGAGTGAGAGTGAACACCAGAGTGAGAGTGAACACCAGAGTGACACCAGAGTGAGAGTCAACACGAGAGTGAGAGTGACACCAGAGTGAGAGTGAACACCAGAGTGAGAGTCAACACCAGAGTGAGAGTGACACCAGAGTGAGAGTGAACACCAGAGTGAGAGTGAACACCAGAGTGAGAGTGAACACCAGAGTGACACCAGAGTGAGAGTCAACACCAGAGTGAGAGTGACACCAGAGTGAGAGTGAACACCAGAGTGAGAGTGAACACCAGAATGAAAGTGACACCAGAGTGACACCAGAGTGAGAGTCAACACCAGAGTGAGACAAAACACCAGAGTGAGAGTGAACACCAGAGTGACACCAGAGTGAGAGTGACACCAGAGTGAGAGTGAATACCAGAATGAGAGTGACACCAGAGTGACACCAGAGTGAGAGTTACACCAGAGTGAGAGTGAACACCAGAGTTAGAGTGAACACAAGAGTGAGAGTGAACACCAGAGTGAGGGTGAACACAAGAGTGAGAGTCAACACCAGAGTGAGAGTGACACCAGAGTGACACCAGAGTGAGAGTCAACACCAGAGTGAGAGTGACACCAGAGTGAGAGTGAACACCAGAGTGAGAGTGACACCAGAGTGAGAGTGAACACCAGAGTGAGAGTGACACCAGAGTGAGAGTGACACCAGAGTGAGAGTGACACCAGAGTGAGAGTGAACACCAGATTGAGAGCTACACCAGAGTGACACCAGAGTGAGAGTGAACACCAGAGTGAGAGTGAAACCAGAGTGACACCAGAGTTAGAGTCAACACGAGAGTGAGAGTGACACCAGAGTGAGAGTGAACACCAGAGTGAGAGTCAACACCAGAGTGAGAGTGACACCAGAGTGAGAGTGAACACCAGATTGAGAGCTACACCAGAGTGACACCAGAGTGAGAGTGAACACCAGAGTGAGAGTGACACCAGAGTGACACCAGAGTTAGAGTCAACACGAGAGTGAGAGTGACACCAGAGTGAGAGTGAACACCAGAGTGAGAGTCAACACCAGAGTGAGAGTGACACCAGAGTGAGAGTGAACACCAGAGTGAGAGTGAACACCAGAGTGAGAGTGAACACCAGAGTGACACCAGAGTGAGAGTCAACACCAGAGTGAGAGTGACACCAGAGTGAGAGTGAACACCAGAGTGAGAGTGAACACCAGAATGAAAGTGACACCAGAGTGACACCAGAGTGAGAGTCAACACCAGAGTGAGACAAAACACCAGAGTGAGAGTGACACCAGAGTGAGAGTGAACACCAGAGTGAGAGTGACACCAGAGTGAGAGTGAACACCAGAGTGAAAGTGAACACCAGAGTGAGAGTGAACACAATAGTGAGAGTGAACACCAGAGTGAGAGTGAACACAAGAGTGAGAGTGAACACCAGAGTGACACCAGAGTGAGAGTGACACCAGAGTGAGAGTGAATACCAGAATGAGAGTGACACCAGAGTGACACCAGAGTGAGAGTTACACCAGAGTGAGAGTGAACACCAGAGTTAGAGTGAACACAAGAGTGAGAGTGAACACCAGAGTGAGGGTGAACACAAGAGTGAGAGTCAACACCAGAGTGAGAGTGACACCAGAGTGAGAGTGAACACCAGAATGAAAGTGACACCAGAGTGACACCAGAGTGAGAGTCAACACCAGAGTGAGACAAAACACCAGAGTGAGAGTGACACCAGAGTGAGAGTGAACACCAGAGTGAGAGTGACACCAGAGTGAGAGTGAACACCAGAGTGAAAGTGAACACCAGAGTGAGAGTGAACACAATAGTGAGAGTGAACACCAGAGTGAGAGTGAACACAAGAGTGAGAGTGAACACCAGAGTGACACCAGAGTGAGAGTCAACACCAGAGTGAGAGTGACACCAGAGTGAGAGTGAACACCAGAGTGAGAGTGAACACCAGAATGAAAGTGACACCAGAGTGACACCAGAGTGAGAGTCAACACCAGAGTGAGACAAAACACCAGAGTGAGAGTGACACCAGAGTGAGAGTGAACACCAGAGTGAGAGTGACACCAGAGTGAGAGTGAACACCAGAGTGAAAGTGAACACCAGAGTGAGAGTGAACACAATAGTGAGAGTGAACACCAGAGTGAGAGTGAACACAAGAGTGAGAGTGAACACCAGAGTGACACCAGAGTGAGAGTCAACACCAGAGTGAGAGTGACACCAGAGTGAGAGTGACACCAGAGTGACACCAGAGTGAGAGTGACACCAGAGTGAGAGTGAATACCAGAATGAGAGTGACACCAGAGTGACACCAGAGTGAGAGTTACACCAGAGTGAGAGTGAACACCAGAGTTAGAGTGAACACAAGAGTGAGAGTGAACACCAGAGTGAGGGTGAACACAAGAGTGAGAGTGACACCAGAGTGACACCAGAGTGAGAGTCAACACCAGAGTGAGAGTGACACCAGAGTGAGAGTGAACACCAGAGTGAGAGTGAACACCAGAATGAAAGTGACACCAGAGTGAGAGTCAACACCAGAGTGAGAGTGACACCAGAGTGACACCAGAGTGAGAGTCAACACCAGAGTGAGAGTGACACCAGAGTGAGAGTGAACACCAGAGTGAGAGTGAACACCAGAGTGAAAGTGACACCAGAGTGACACCAGAGTGAGAGTCAACACCAGAGTGAGAGTGACACCAGAGTGAGAGTGACACCAGAGTGAGAGTGAACACCAGAGTGAGAGTGACGCCAGAGTGAGAGTGAACACCAGAGTGAGAGTGAACACCAGAGTGAGAGTGACACCAGAGTGAGAGTCAACACCAGAGTGAGAGTGAACACAAGAGTGAGAGTGAACACAAGAGTGAGAGTGAACACCAGAGTGACACCAGAGTGAGAGTGAACACCAGAGTGAGAGTGAACACCAGAGTGAGAGTGACACCAGAGTGAGAGTGAACACCAGAGTGAGAGTGAACACCAGAGTGACACCAGAGTGAGAGTGAACACCAGAGTGAGAGTGAACACAAGAGTGAGAGTGAACACAAGAGTGAGAGTGAACACCAGAGTGACACCAGAGTGAGAGTGAACACCAGAGTGAGAGTGAACACAAGAGTGAGAGTGAACACCAGAGTGACACCAGAGTGAGAGTCAACACCAGAGTGAGAGTGACACCAGAGTGAGAGTGACACCAGAGTTAGAGTGAATACCAGAGTGAGAGTTACACAAGAGTGAGAGTGAACACCAGAGTGAGAGTGAACACCAGAGTGAGAGTGACACCAGAGTGACACCAGAGTGAGAGTCAACACCAGAGTGAGAGTGACACCAGAGTGAGAGTGAACACCAGAGTGAGAGTGAACACCAGAGTGACACCAGAGTGAGAATCAACACCAGAGTGAGAGTGACACCAGAGTGAGAGTGAACACCAGAGTGAGAGTGAACACCAGAGTGAGAGTCAACACCAGAGTGAGAGTGACACCAGAGTGAGAGTGAACACCAGAGTGAGAGTGAACACCAGAGTGAGAGTGAACACCAGAGTGACACCAGAGTGAGAGTCAACACCGGAGTGAGAGTGACACCAGAGTGAGAGTGAACACCAGAGTGAGAGTGACACCAGAGTGAGAGTGACACCAGAGTGAGAGTGACACTAGAGTGAGAGTGAACACCAGATTGAGAGCTACACCAGAGTGACACCAGAGTGAGAGTGAACACCAGAGTGAGAGTGAAACCAGAGTGAGAGTGACACCAGAGTGAGAGTGAACACCAGAGTGAGAGTGAACACCAGAGTGAGAGTGAAAACCAGAGTGACACCAGAGTGAGAGTCAACACCAGAGCGAGAGTGACACCAGAGTGAGAGTGAACACCAGAGTGAGAGTGGCACCAGAGTGACCCCAGAGTGAGAGTGAACACCAGAGTGAGAGTGAACACCAGAGTGACACCAGAGTGAGAGTCAAAACCAGAGTGAGAGTGACACCAGAATGAGAGTGAACACCAGAGTGAGAGTGAACACCAGAGTGAGAGTGACACCAGAGTGACACCAGAGTGAGAGTCAACAACAGAGTGAGAGTGAACACCAGAATGAAAGTGACACCAGAGTGACACCAGAGTGAGAGTCAACACCAGAGTGAGACAAAACACCAGAGTGAGAGTGACACCAGAGTGAGAGTGAACACCAGAGTGAGAGTGACACCAGAGTGAGAGTGAACACCAGAGTGAAAGTGAACACCAGAGTGAGAGTGAACACCAGAGTGAGGGTGAACACAAGAGTGAGAGTGACACCAGAGTGACACCAGAGTGAGAGTCAACACCAGAGTGAGAGTGACACCAGAGTGAGAGTGAACACCAGAGTGAGAGTGAACACCAGAATGAAAGTGACACCAGAGTGACACCAGAGTGAGAGTCAACACCAGAGTGAGAGTGACACCAGAGTGACACCAGAGTGAGAGTCAACACCAGAGTGAGAGTGACACCAGAGTGAGAGTGAACACCAGAGTGAGAGTGAACACCAGAGTGAAAGTGACACCAGAGTGACACCAGAGTGAGAGTCAACACCAGAGTGAGAGTGACACCAGAGTGAGAGTGACACCAGAGTGAGAGTGAACACCAGAGTGAGAGTGACGCCAGAGTGAGAGTGAACACCAGAGTGAGAGTGAACACCAGAGTGAGAGTGACACCAGAGTGAGAGTCAACACCAGAGTGAGAGTGAACACAAGAGTGAGAGTGAACACAAGAGTGAGAGTGAACACCAGAGTGACACCAGAGTGAGAGTGAACACCAGAGTGAGAGTGAACACCAGAGTGAGAGTGACACCAGAGTGAGAGTGAACACCAGAGTGAGAGTGAACACCAGAGTGACACCAGAGTGAGAGTGAACACCAGAGTGAGAGTGAACACAAGAGTGAGAGTGAACACAAGAGTGAGAGTGAACACCAGAGTGACACCAGAGTGAGAGTGAACACCAGAGTGAGAGTGAACACAAGAGTGAGAGTGAACACCAGAGTGACACCAGAGTGAGAGTCAACACCAGAGTGAGAGTGACACCAGAGTGAGAGTGACACCAGAGTGACACCAGAGTGAGAGTCAACACCAGAGTGAGAGTGACACCAGAGTGAGAGTGAACACCAGAGTGAGAGTGAACACCAGAGTGACACCAGAGTGAGAATCAACACCAGAGTGAGAGTGACACCAGAGTGAGAGTGAACACCAGAGTGAGAGTGAACACCAGAGTGAGAGTCAACACCAGAGTGAGATTGACACCAGAGTGAGAGTGAACACCAGAGTGAGAGTGAACACCAGAGTGAGAGTGAACACCAGAGTGACACCAGAGTGAGAGTCAACACCAGAGTGAGAGTGACACCAGAGTGAGAGTGAACACCAGAGTGAGAGTGACACCAGAGTGAGAGTGACACCAGAGTGAGAGTTACACCAGAGTGAGAGTGAACACCAGATTGAGAGCTACACCAGAGTGACACCAGAGTGAGAGTGAACACCAGAGTGAGAGTGAAACCAGAGTGAGAGTGACACCAGAGTGAGAGTGAACACCAGAGTGAGAGTGAACACCAGAGTGAGAGTGAACACCAGAGTGACACAGGAGTGAGAGTCAACACCAGAGCGAGAGTGACACCAGAGTGAGAGTGAACACCAGAGTGAGAGTGGCACCAGAGTGACCCCAGAGTGAGAGTGAACACCAGAGTGAGAGTGAACACCAGAGTGACACCAGAGTGAGAGTGAAAACCAGAGTGACACCAGAGTGAGAGTCAACACCAGAGCGAGAGTGACACCAGAGTGAGAGTGAACACCAGAGTGAGAGTGGCACCAGAGTGACCCCAGAGTGAGAGTGAACACCAGAGTGAGAGTGAACACCAGAGTGACACCAGAGTGAGAGTCAAAACCAGAGTGAGAGTGACACCAGAATGAGAGTGAACACCAGAGTGAGAGTGAACACCAGAGTGAGAGTGACACCAGAGTGACACCAGAGTGAGAGTCAACACCAGAGTGAGAGTGAACACCAGAATGAAAGTGACACCAGAGTGACACCAGAGTGAGAGTCAACACCAGAGTGAGAGTGACACCAGAGTGAGAGTGAACACCAGAGTGAGAGTGAACACCAGAGTGAAAGTGACACCAGAGTGACACCAGAGTGAGAGTCAACACCAGAGTGAGAGTGACACCAGAGTGAGAGTGACACCAGAGTGAGAGTGAACACCAGAGTGAGAGTGACGCCAGAGTGAGAGTGAACACCAGAGTGAGAGTGAACACAAGAGTGAGAGTGAACAGAAGAGTGAGAGTGAACACCAGAGTGACACCAGAGTGAGAGTTAACACCAGAGTGAGAGTGAACACCAGAGTGAGAGTGAACACCAGAGTGAGAGTGAACACCAGAGTGAAAGTGACACCAGAGTGACACCAGAGTGAGAGTCAACACCAGAGTGAGAGTGACACCAGAGTGAGAGTGACACCAGAGTGAGAGTGAACACCAGAGTGAGAGTGACGCCAGAGTGAGAGTGAACACCAGAGTGAGAGTGAACACCAGAGTGAGAGTGACACCAGAGTGAGAGTCAACACCAGAGTGAGAGTGAACACAAGAGTGAGAGTGAACACAAGAGTGAGAGTGAACACCAGAGTGACACCAGAGTGAGAGTGAACACCAGAGTGAGAGTGAACACCAGAGTGAGAGTGACACCAGAGTGAGAGTGAACACCAGAGTGAGAGTGAACACCAGAGTGACACCAGAGTGAGAGTGAACACCAGAGTGAGAGTGAACACAAGAGTGAGAGTGAACACAAGAGTGAGAGTGAACACCAGAGTGACACCAGAGTGAGAGTGAACACCAGAGTGAGAGTGAACACAAGAGTGAGAGTGAACACCAGAGTGACACCAGAGTGAGAGTCAACACCAGAGTGAGAGTGACACCAGAGTGAGAGTGAACACAAGAGTGAGAGTGAACACCAGAGTGACACCAGAGTGAGAGTGACACCAGAGTGAGAGTGAATACCAGAATGAGAGTGACACCAGAGTGACACCAGAGTGAGAGTTACACCAGAGTGAGAGTGAACACCAGAGTTAGAGTGAACACAAGAGTGAGAGTGAACACCAGAGTGAGGGTGAACACAAGAGTGAGAGTCAACACCAGAGTGAGAGTGACACCAGAGTGACACCAGAGTGAGAGTCAACACCAGAGTGAGAGTGACACCAGAGTGAGAGTGAACACAAGAGTGAGAGTGAACACCAGAGTGACACCAGAGTGAGAGTGACACCAGAGTGAGAGTGAATACCAGAATGAGAGTGACACCAGAGTGACACCAGAGTGAGAGTTACACCAGAGTGAGAGTGAACACCAGAGTTAGAGTGAACACAAGAGTGAGAGTGAACACCAGAGTGAGGGTGAACACAAGAGTGAGAGTCAACACCAGAGTGAGAGTGACACCAGAGTGACACCAGAGTGAGAGTCAACACCAGAGTGAGAGTGACACCAGAGTGAGAGTGAACACAAGAGTGAGAGTGAACACCAGAGTGACACCAGAGTGAGAGTCAACACCAGATTGAGAGTGACACCAGAGTGAGAGTGAACACCAGAGTGAGAGTGAACACCAGAATGAAAGTGACACCAGAGTGACACCAGAGTGAGAGTGACACCAGAGTGAGAGTGAACACCAGAATGAAAGTGACACCAGAGTGACACCAGAGTGAGAGTCAACACCAGAGTGAGACAAAACACCAGAGTGAGAGTGACACCAGAGTGAGAGTGAACACCAGAGTGAGAGTGACACCAGAGTGAGAGTGAACACCAGAGTGAAAGTGAACACCAGAGTGAGAGTGAACACAATAGTGAGAGTGAACACCAGAGTGAGAGTGAACACAAGAGTGAGAGTGAACACCAGAGTGACACCAGAGTGAGAGTCAACACCAGAGTGAGAGTGACACCAGAGTGAGAGTGAACACCAGAGTGAGAGTGAACACCAGAATGAAAGTGACACCAGAGTGACACCAGAGTGAGAGTCAACACCAGAGTGAGACAAAACACCAGAGTGAGAGTGACACCAGAGTGAGAGTGAACACCAGAGTGAGAGTGACACCAGAGTGAGAGTGAACACCAGAGTGAAAGTGAACACCAGAGTGAGAGTGAACACAATAGTGAGAGTGAACACCAGAGTGAGAGTGAACACAAGAGTGAGAGTGAACACCAGAGTGACACCAGAGTGAGAGTCAACACCAGAGTGAGAGTGACACCAGAGTGAGAGTGACACCAGAGTGACACCAGAGTGAGAGTGACACCAGAGTGAGAGTGAATACCAGAATGAGAGTGACACCAGAGTGACACCAGAGTGAGAGTTACACCAGAGTGAGAGTGAACACCAGAGTTAGAGTGAACACAAGAGTGAGAGTGAACACCAGAGTGAGGGTGAACACAAGAGTGAGAGTGACACCAGAGTGACACCAGAGTGAGAGTCAACACCAGAGTGAGAGTGACACCAGAGTGAGAGTGAACACCAGAGTGAGAGTGAACACCAGAATGAAAGTGACACCAGAGTGAGAGTCAACACCAGAGTGAGAGTGACACCAGAGTGACACCAGAGTGAGAGTCAACACCAGAGTGAGAGTGACACCAGAGTGAGAGTGAACACCAGAGTGAGAGTGAACACCAGAGTGAAAGTGACACCAGAGTGACACCAGAGTGAGAGTCAACACCAGAGTGAGAGTGACACCAGAGTGAGAGTGACACCAGAGTGAGAGTGAACACCAGAGTGAGAGTGACGCCAGAGTGAGAGTGAACACCAGAGTGAGAGTGAACACCAGAGTGAGAGTGACACCAGAGTGAGAGTCAACACCAGAGTGAGAGTGAACACAAGAGTGAGAGTGAACACAAGAGTGAGAGTGAACACCAGAGTGACACCAGAGTGAGAGTGAACACCAGAGTGAGAGTGAACACCAGAGTGAGAGTGACACCAGAGTGAGAGTGAACACCAGAGTGAGAGTGAACACCAGAGTGACACCAGAGTGAGAGTGAACACCAGAGTGAGAGTGAACACAAGAGTGAGAGTGAACACAAGAGTGAGAGTGAACACCAGAGTGACACCAGAGTGAGAGTGAACACCAGAGTGAGAGTGAACACAAGAGTGAGAGTGAACACCAGAGTGACACCAGAGTGAGAGTCAACACCAGAGTGAGAGTGACACCAGAGTGAGAGTGACACCAGAGTTAGAGTGAATACCAGAGTGAGAGTTACACAAGAGTGAGAGTGAACACCAGAGTGAGAGTGAACACCAGAGTGAGAGTGACACCAGAGTGACACCAGAGTGAGAGTCAACACCAGAGTGAGAGTGACACCAGAGTGAGAGTGAACACCAGAGTGAGAGTGAACACCAGAGTGACACCAGAGTGAGAATCAACACCAGAGTGAGAGTGACACCAGAGTGAGAGTGAACACCAGAGTGAGAGTGAACACCAGAGTGAGAGTCAACACCAGAGTGAGAGTGACACCAGAGTGAGAGTGAACACCAGAGTGAGAGTGAACACCAGAGTGAGAGTGAACACCAGAGTGACACCAGAGTGAGAGTCAACACCGGAGTGAGAGTGACACCAGAGTGAGAGTGAACACCAGAGTGAGAGTGACACCAGAGTGAGAGTGACACCAGAGTGAGAGTGACACCAGAGTGAGAGTGAACACCAGATTGAGAGCTACACCAGAGTGACACCAGAGTGAGAGTGAACACCAGAGTGAGAGTGAAACCAGAGTGAGAGTGACACCAGAGTGAGAGTGAACACCAGAGTGAGAGTGAACACCAGAGTGAGAGTGAAAACCAGAGTGACACCAGAGTGAGAGTCAACACCAGAGCGAGAGTGACACCAGAGTGAGAGTGAACACCAGAGTGAGAGTGGCACCAGAGTGACCCCAGAGTGAGAGTGAACACCAGAGTGAGAGTGAACACCAGAGTGACACCAGAGTGAGAGTCAAAACCAGAGTGAGAGTGACACCAGAATGAGAGTGAACACCAGAGTGAGAGTGAACACCAGAGTGAGAGTGACACCAGAGTGACACCAGAGTGAGAGTCAACAACAGAGTGAGAGTGAACACCAGAATGAAAGTGACACCAGAGTGACACCAGAGTGAGAGTCAACACCAGAGTGAGACAAAACACCAGAGTGAGAGTGACACCAGAGTGAGAGTGAACACCAGAGTGAGAGTGACACCAGAGTGAGAGTGAACACCAGAGTGAAAGTGAACACCAGAGTGAGAGTGAACACCAGAGTGAGGGTGAACACAAGAGTGAGAGTGACACCAGAGTGACACCAGAGTGAGAGTCAACACCAGAGTGAGAGTGACACCAGAGTGAGAGTGAACACCAGAGTGAGAGTGAACACCAGAATGAAAGTGACACCAGAGTGACACCAGAGTGAGAGTCAACACCAGAGTGAGAGTGACACCAGAGTGACACCAGAGTGAGAGTCAACACCAGAGTGAGAGTGACACCAGAGTGAGAGTGAACACCAGAGTGAGAGTGAACACCAGAGTGAAAGTGACACCAGAGTGACACCAGAGTGAGAGTCAACACCAGAGTGAGAGTGACACCAGAGTGAGAGTGACACCAGAGTGAGAGTGAACACCAGAGTGAGAGTGACGCCAGAGTGAGAGTGAACACCAGAGTGAGAGTGAACACCAGAGTGAGAGTGACACCAGAGTGAGAGTCAACACCAGAGTGAGAGTGAACACAAGAGTGAGAGTGAACACAAGAGTGAGAGTGAACACCAGAGTGACACCAGAGTGAGAGTGAACACCAGAGTGAGAGTGAACACCAGAGTGAGAGTGACACCAGAGTGAGAGTGAACACCAGAGTGAGAGTGAACACCAGAGTGACACCAGAGTGAGAGTGAACACCAGAGTGAGAGTGAACACAAGAGTGAGAGTGAACACAAGAGTGAGAGTGAACACCAGAGTGACACCAGAGTGAGAGTGAACACCAGAGTGAGAGTGAACACAAGAGTGAGAGTGAACACCAGAGTGACACCAGAGTGAGAGTCAACACCAGAGTGAGAGTGACACCAGAGTGAGAGTGACACCAGAGTGACACCAGAGTGAGAGTCAACACCAGAGTGAGAGTGACACCAGAGTGAGAGTGAACACCAGAGTGAGAGTGAACACCAGAGTGACACCAGAGTGAGAATCAACACCAGAGTGAGAGTGACACCAGAGTGAGAGTGAACACCAGAGTGAGAGTGAACACCAGAGTGAGAGTCAACACCAGAGTGAGATTGACACCAGAGTGAGAGTGAACACCAGAGTGAGAGTGAACACCAGAGTGAGAGTGAACACCAGAGTGACACCAGAGTGAGAGTCAACACCAGAGTGAGAGTGACACCAGAGTGAGAGTGAACACCAGAGTGAGAGTGACACCAGAGTGAGAGTGACACCAGAGTGAGAGTTACACCAGAGTGAGAGTGAACACCAGATTGAGAGCTACACCAGAGTGACACCAGAGTGAGAGTGAACACCAGAGTGAGAGTGAAACCAGAGTGAGAGTGACACCAGAGTGAGAGTGAACACCAGAGTGAGAGTGAACACCAGAGTGAGAGTGAACACCAGAGTGACACAGGAGTGAGAGTCAACACCAGAGCGAGAGTGACACCAGAGTGAGAGTGAACACCAGAGTGAGAGTGGCACCAGAGTGACCCCAGAGTGAGAGTGAACACCAGAGTGAGAGTGAACACCAGAGTGACACCAGAGTGAGAGTGAAAACCAGAGTGACACCAGAGTGAGAGTCAACACCAGAGCGAGAGTGACACCAGAGTGAGAGTGAACACCAGAGTGAGAGTGGCACCAGAGTGACCCCAGAGTGAGAGTGAACACCAGAGTGAGAGTGAACACCAGAGTGACACCAGAGTGAGAGTCAAAACCAGAGTGAGAGTGACACCAGAATGAGAGTGAACACCAGAGTGAGAGTGAACACCAGAGTGAGAGTGACACCAGAGTGACACCAGAGTGAGAGTCAACACCAGAGTGAGAGTGAACACCAGAATGAAAGTGACACCAGAGTGACACCAGAGTGAGAGTCAACACCAGAGTGAGACAAAACACCAGAGTGAGAGTGACACCAGAGTGAGAGTGAACACCAGAGTGAGAGTGACACCAGAGTGAGAGTGAACACCAGAGTGAAAGTGAACACAATAGTGAGAGTGAACACCAGAGTGAGAGTGAACACAAGAGTGAGAGTGAACACCAGAGTGACACCAGAGTGAGAGTCAACACCAGAGTGAGAGTGACACCAGAGTGAGAGTGACACCAGAGTGACACCAGAGTGAGAGTGACACCAGAGTGAGAGTGAATACCAGAATGAGAGTGACACCAGAGTGACACCAGAGTGAGAGTTACACCAGAGTGAGAGTGAACACCAGAGTTAGAGTGAACACAAGAGTGAGAGTGAACACCAGAGTGAGGGTGAACACAAGAGTGAGAGTGACACCAGAGTGACACCAGAGTGAGAGTCAACACCAGAGTGAGAGTGACACCAGAGTGAGAGTGAACACCAGAGTGAGAGTGAACACCAGAATGAAAGTGACACCAGAGTGACACCAGAGTGAGAGTCAACACCAGAGTGAGAGTGACACCAGAGTGACACCAGAGTGAGAGTCAACACCAGAGTGAGAGTGACACCAGAGTGAGAGTGAACACCAGAGTGAGAGTGAACACCAGAGTGAAAGTGACACCAGAGTGACACCAGAGTGAGAGTCAACACCAGAGTGAGAGTGACACCAGAGTGAGAGTGACACCAGAGTGAGAGTGAACACCAGAGTGAGAGTGACGCCAGAGTGAGAGTGAACACCAGAGTGAGAGTGAACACAAGAGTGAGAGTGAACACAAGAGTGAGAGTGAACACCAGAGTGACACCAGAGTGAGAGTTAACACCAGAGTGAGAGTGAACACCAGAGTGAGAGTGAACACCAGAGTGAGAGTGAACACCAGAGTGAAAGTGACACCAGAGTGACACCAGAGTGAGAGTCAACACCAGAGTGAGAGTGACACCAGAGTGAGAGTGACACCAGAGTGAGAGTGAACACCAGAGTGAGAGTGACGCCAGAGTGAGAGTGAGAACCAGAGTGAGAGTGAACACCAGAGTGAGAGTGACACCAGAGTGAGAGTCAACACCAGAGTGAGAGTGAACACAAGAGTGAGAGTGAACACAAGAGTGAGAGTGAACACCAGAGTGACACCAGAGTGAGAGTGAACACCAGAGTGAGAGTGAACACCAGAGTGAGAGTGACACCAGAGTGAGAGTGAACACCAGAGTGAGAGTGAACACCAGAGTGACACCAGAGTGAGAGTGAACACCAGAGTGAGAGTGAACACAAGAGTGAGAGTGAACACAAGAGTGAGAGTGAACACCAGAGTGACACCAGAGTGAGAGTGAACACCAGAGTGAGAGTGAACACAAGAGTGAGAGTGAACACCAGAGTGACACCAGAGTGAGAGTCAACACCAGAGTGAGAGTGACACCAGAGTGAGAGTGACACCAGAGTTAAAGTGAATACCAGAGTGAGAGTTACACAAGAGTGAGAGTGAACACCAGAGTGAGAGTGAACACCAGAGTGAGAGTGACACCAGAGTGACACCAGAGTGAGAGTCAACACCAGAGTGAGAGTGACACCAGAGTGAGAGTGAACACCAGAGTGAGAGTGAACACCAGAGTGACACCAGAGTGAGAATCAACACCAGAGTGAGAGTGACACCAGAGTGAGAGTGAACACCAGAGTGAGAGTGAACACCAGAGTGAGAGTCAACACCAGAGTGAGAGTGACACCAGAGTGAGAGTGAACACCAGAGTGAGAGTGAACACCAGAGTGAGAGTGAACACCAGAGTGACACCAGAGTGAGAGTCAACACCAGAGTGAGAGTGACACCAGAGTGAGAGTGAACACCAGAGTGAGAGTGACACCAGAGTGAGAGTGACACCAGAGTGAGAGTGACACCAGAGTGAGAGTGAACACCAGATTGAGAGCTACACCAGAGTGACACCAGAGTGAGAGTGAACACCAGAGTGAGAGTGAAACCAGAGTGAGAGTGACACCAGAGTGAGAGTGAACACCAGAGTGAGAGTGAACACCAGCGTGAGAGTGAAAACCAGAGTGACACCAGAGTGAGAGTCAACACCAGAGCGAGAGTGACACCAGAGTGAGAGTGAACACCAGAGTGAGAGTGGCACCAGAGTGACCCCAGAGTGAGAGTGAACACCAGAGTGAGAGTGAACACCAGAGTGACACCAGAGTGAGAGTCAAAACCAGAGTGAGAGTGACACCAGAATGAGAGTGAACACCAGAGTGAGAGTGAACACCAGAGTGAGAGTGACACCAGAGTGACACCAGAGTGAGAGTCAACAACAGAGTGAGAGTGAACACCAGAATGAAAGTGACACCAGAGTGACACCAGAGTGAGAGTCAACACCAGAGTGAGACAAAACACCAGAGTGAGAGTGACACCAGAGTGAGAGTGAACACCAGAGTGAGAGTGACACCAGAGTGAGAGTGAACACCAGAGTGAAAGTGAACACCAGAGTGAGAGTGAACACCAGAGTGAGGGTGAACACAAGAGTGAGAGTGACACCAGAGTGACACCAGAGTGAGAGTCAACACCAGAGTGAGAGTGACACCAGAGTGAGGGTGAACACAAGAGTGAGAGTGACACCAGAGTGACACCAGAGTGAGAGTCAACACCAGAGTGAGAGTGACACCAGAGTGAGAGTGAACACCAGAGTGAGAGTGAACACCAGAATGAAAGTGACACCAGAGTGACACCAGAGTGAGAGTCAACACCAGAGTGAGAGTGACACCAGAGTGACACCAGAGTGAGAGTCAACACCAGAGTGAGAGTGACACCAGAGTGAGAGTGAACACCAGAGTGAGAGTGAACACCAGAGTGAAAGTGACACCAGAGTGACACCAGAGTGAGAGTCAACACCAGAGTGAGAGTGACACCAGAGTGAGAGTGACACCAGAGTGAGAGTGAACACCAGAGTGAGAGTGACGCCAGAGTGAGAGTGAACACCAGAGTGAGAGTGAACACCAGAGTGAGAGTGACACCAGAGTGAGAGTCAACACCAGAGTGAGAGTGAACACAAGAGTGAGAGTGAACACAAGAGTGAGAGTGAACACCAGAGTGACACCAGAGTGAGAGTGAACACCAGAGTGAGAGTGAACACCAGAGTGAGAGTGACACCAGAGTGAGAGTGAACACCAGAGTGAGAGTGAACACCAGAGTGACACCAGAGTGAGAGTGAACACCAGAGTGAGAGTGAACACAAGAGTGAGAGTGAACACAAGAGTGAGAGTGAACACCAGAGTGACACCAGAGTGAGAGTGAACACCAGAGTGAGAGTGAACACAAGAGTGAGAGTGAACACCAGAGTGACACCAGAGTGAGAGTCAACACCAGAGTGAGAGTGACACCAGAGTGAGAGTGACACCAGAGTGACACCAGAGTGAGAGTCAACACCAGAGTGAGAGTGACACCAGAGTGAGAGTGAACACCAGAGTGAGAGTGAACACCAGAGTGACACCAGAGTGAGAATCAACACCAGAGTGAGAGTGACACCAGAGTGAGAGTGAACACCAGAGTGAGAGTGAACACCAGAGTGAGAGTCAACACCAGAGTGAGAGTGACACCAGAGTGAGAGTGAACACCAGAGTGAGAGTGAACACCAGAGTGAGAGTGAACACCAGAGTGACACCAGAGTGAGAGTCAACACCAGAGTGAGAGTGACACCAGAGTGAGAGTGAACACCAGAGTGAGAGTGACACCAGAGTGAGAGTGACACCAGAGTGAGAGTTACACCAGAGTGAGAGTGAACACCAGATTGAGAGCTACACCAGAGTGACACCAGAGTGAGAGTGAACACCAGAGTGAGAGTGAAACCAGAGTGAGAGTGACACCAGAGTGAGAGTGAACACCAGAGTGAGAGTGAACACCAGAGTGAGAGTGAACACCAGAGTGACACAGGAGTGAGAGTCAACACCAGAGCGAGAGTGACACCAGAGTGAGAGTGAACACCAGAGTGAGAGTGGCACCAGAGTGACCCCAGAGTGAGAGTGAACACCAGAGTGAGAGTGAACACCAGAGTGACACCAGAGTGAGAGTGAAAACCAGAGTGACACCAGAGTGAGAGTCAACACCAGAGCGAGAGTGACACCAGAGTGAGAGTGAACACCAGAGTGAGAGTGGCACCAGAGTGACCCCAGAGTGAGAGTGAACACCAGAGTGAGAGTGAACACCAGAGTGACACCAGAGTGAGAGTCAAAACCAGAGTGAGAGTGACACCAGAATGAGAGTGAACACCAGAGTGAGAGTGAACACCAGAGTGAGAGTGACACCAGAGTGACACCAGAGTGAGAGTCAACACCAGAGTGAGAGTGAACACCAGAATGAAAGTGACACCAGAGTGACACCAGAGTGAGAGTCAACACCAGAGTGAGACAAAACACCAGAGTGAGAGTGACACCAGAGTGAGAGTGAACACCAGAGTGAGAGTAACATCAGAGTGAGAGTGAACACCAGAGTGAAAGTGAACACCAGAGTGAGAGTGAACACAATAGTGAGAGTGAACACCAGAGTGAGAGTGAACACAAGAGTGAGAGTGAACACCAGAGTGACACCTGAGTGAGAGTCAACACCAGAGTGAGAGTGACACCAGAGTGAGAGTGACACCAGAGTGACACCAGAGTGAGAGTGACACCAGAGTGAGAGTGAATACCAGAATGAGAGTGACACCAGAGTGACACCAGAGTGAGAGTTACACCAGAGTGAGAGTGAACACCAGAGTTAGAGTGAACACAAGAGTGAGAGTGAACACCAGAGTGAGGGTGAACACAAGAGTGAGAGTGACACCAGAGTGACACCAGAGTGAGAGTCAACACCAGAGTGAGAGTGACACCAGAGTGAGAGTGAACACCAGAGTGAGAGTGAACACCAGAATGAAAGTGACACCAGAGTGACACCAGAGTGAGAGTCAACACCAGAGTGAGAGTGACACCAGAGTGACACCAGAGTGAGAGTCAACACCAGAGTGAGAGTGACACCAGAGTGAGAGTGAACACCAGAGTGAGAGTGAACACCAGAGTGAAAGTGACACCAGAGTGACACCAGAGTGAGAGTCAACACCAGAGTGAGAGTGACACCAGAGTGAGAGTGAACCCAGAGTGAGAGTGAACACCAGAGTGAGAGTGACGCCAGAGTGAGAGTGAACACCAGAGTGTGAGTGAACACAAGAGTGAGAGTGAACACAAGAGTGAGAGTGAACACCAGAGTGACACCAGAGTGAGAGTTAACACCAGAGTGAGAGTGAACACCAGAGTGAGAGTGACACCAGAGTGAGAGTGAACACCAGAGTGACACCAGAGTGAGAGTGAACACCAGAGTGAGAGTGAACACAAGAGTGAGAGTGAACACAAGAGTGAGAGTGAACACCAGAGTGACACCAGAGTGAGAGTGAACACCAGAGTGAGAGTGAACACAAGAGTGAGAGTGAACACCAGAGTGACACCAGAGTGAGAGTCAACACCAGAGTGAGAGTGACACCAGAGTGAGAGTGACACCAGAGTGACACCAGAGTGAGAGTCAACACCAGAGTGAGAGTGACACCAGAGTGAGAGTGAACACCAGAGTGAGAGTGAACACCAGAGTGACACCAGAGTGAGAATCAACACCAGAGTGAGAGTGACACCAGAGTGAGAGTGAACACCAGAGTGAGAGTGAACACCAGAGTGAGAGTCAACACCAGAGTGAGAGTGACACCAGAGTGAGAGTGAACACCAGAGTGAGAGTGAAAACCAGAGTGAGAGTGAACACCAGAGTGACACCAGAGTGAGAGTCAACACCAGAGTGAGAGTGACACCAGAGTGAGAGTGAACACCAGAGTGAGAGTGACACCAGAGTGAGAGTGACACCAGAGTGAGAGTTACACCAGAGTGAGAGTGAACACCAGATTGAGAGCTACACCAGAGTGACACCAGAGTGAGAGTGAACACCAGAGTGAGAGTGAAACCAGAGTGAGAGTGACACCAGAGTGAGAGTGAACACCAGAGTGAGAGTGAACACCAGAGTGAGAGTGAACACCAGAGTGACACAGGAGTGAGAGTCAACACCAGAGCGAGAGTGACACCAGAGTGAGAGTGAACACCAGAGTGAGAGTGGCACCAGAGTGACCCCAGAGTGAGAGTGAACACCAGAGTGAGAGTGAACACCAGAGTGACACCAGAGTGAGAGTCAAAACCAGAGTGAGAGTGACACCAGAATGAGAGTGAACACCAGAGTGAGAGTGAACACCAGAGTGAGAGTGACACCAGAGTGACACCAGAGTGAGAGTCAACACCAGAGTGAGAGTGACACCAGAGTGAGAGTGAACACCAGAGTGAGAGTGAACACCAGAGTGACACCAGAGTTAGAGTCAACACCAGAGTGAGAGTGACACCAGAGTGAGAGTGACACCAGAGTGAGAGTGAACACCAGAGTGAGAGTGACACCAGAGTGAGAGTCAACACCAGAGTGAGAGTGAACACCAGAGTGAGAGTGACACCAGAGTGAGAGTGAACACCAGAGTGAGAGTGAACACAAGAGTGAGAGTGAACACAAGAGTGAGAGTGAACACCAGAGTGACACCAGAGTGAGAGTCAACACCAGAGTGAGAGTGACACCAGAGTGAGAGTGACACCAGAGTGAGAGTGAACACCAGAGTGAGAGTGAACACCAGAGTGACACCAGAGTGAGAGTCAACACCAGAGTGAGAGTGACACCAGAGTGAGAGTGAATACCAGAGTGAGAGTTACACCAGAGTGAGAGTGAACACCAGAGTGAGAGTGAACACAAGAGAGAGTGAACACCAGAGTGAGAGTGAACACAAGAGTGAGAGTGAACACCAGAGTGAGAGTGACACCAGAGTGACACCAGAGTGAGAGTGAACACCAGAGTGAGAGTGAACACCAGAGTGAGAGTGACACCAGAGTGACACCAGAGTGAGAGTCAACACCAGAGTGAGAGTGACACCAGAGTGAGAGTGAACACCAGAGTGAGAGTCAACACCAGAGTGAGAGTGAACACAAGACTGAGAGTGACACCAGAGTGACACCAGAGTGAGAGTCAACACCAGAGTGAGAGTCAACACCAGAGTGAGAGTCAACACCAGAGTGAGAGTGACACCAGAGTGAGAGTGAACACCAGAGTGAGAGTGAACACCAGAATGAAAGTGACACCAGAGTGACACCAGAGTGAGAGTCAACACCAGAGTGAGACTGACCCCAGAGTGAGAGTGACACCAGAGTGAGAGTCAACACCAGAGTGAGACTGACACCAGAGTGAGAGTGACACCAGAGTGAGAGTGAACACCAGAGTGAGAGTGAACACCAGAGTGAGAGTGAACACCAGAGTGACACCAGAGTGAGAGTCAACACCAGAGTGAGAGTGACACCAGAGTGACACCAGAGTGAGAGTCAACAGCAGAGTGAGAGTGACACCAGAGTGAGAGTGAACACCAGAGTGAGAGTGAACACCAGAGTGAAAGTGACACCAGAGTGACACCAGAGTGAGAGTCAACACCAGAGTGAGAGTGACACCAGAGTGAGAGTGAACACCAGAGTGAGAGTGACGCCAGAGTGAGAGTGAACACCAGAGTGAAAGTGAACACCAGAGTGAGAGTGACACCAGAGTGACCCCAGAGTGAGAGTCAACACCAGAGTGAGACTGACACCAGAGTGAGAGTGAACACCAGAGTGACACCAGAGTGAGAGTCAAAACCAGAGTGAGAGTGACACCAGAATGTGAGTGAACACCAGAGTGAGAGTGAACACCAGAGTGAGAGTGACACCAGAGTGACACCAGAGTGAGAGTCAACACCAGAGTGAGAGTGACACCAGAGTGAGAGTGAACACCAGAGTGAGAGTGAACACCAGAGTGACACCAGAGTGAGAGTCAACACGAGAGTGAGAGTGACACCAGAGTGAGAGTGAACACCAGAGTGAGAGTCAACACCAGAGTGAGAGTGACACCAGAGTGAGAGTGAACACCAGAGTGAGAGTGAACACCAGAGTGAGAGTGAACACCAGAGTGACACCAGAGTGAGAGTCAACACCAGAGTGAGAGTGACACCAGAGTGAGAGTGAACACCAGAGTGAGAGTGAACACCAGAATGAAAGTGACACCAGAGTGACACCAGAGTGAGAGTCAACACCAGAGTGAGACAAAACACCAGAGTGAGAGTGAACACCAGAGTGACACCAGAGTGAGAGTGACACCAGAGTGAGAGTGAATACCAGAATGAGAGTGACACCAGAGTGACACCAGAGTGAGAGTTACACCAGAGTGAGAGTGAACACCAGAGTTAGAGTGAACACAAGAGTGAGAGTGAACACCAGAGTGAGGGTGAACACAAGAGTGAGAGTCAACACCAGAGTGAGAGTGACACCAGAGTGACACCAGAGTGAGAGTCAACACCAGAGTGAGAGTGACACCAGAGTGAGAGTGAACACCAGAGTGAGAGTGACACCAGAGTGAGAGTGAACACCAGAGTGAGAGTGACACCAGAGTGAGAGTGACACCAGAGTGAGAGTGACACCAGAGTGAGAGTGAACACCAGATTGAGAGCTACACCAGAGTGACACCAGAGTGAGAGTGAACACCAGAGTGAGAGTGAAACCAGAGTGACACCAGAGTTAGAGTCAACACGAGAGTGAGAGTGACACCAGAGTGAGAGTGAACACCAGAGTGAGAGTCAACACCAGAGTGAGAGTGACACCAGAGTGAGAGTGAACACCAGATTGAGAGCTACACCAGAGTGACACCAGAGTGAGAGTGAACACCAGAGTGAGAGTGACACCAGAGTGACACCAGAGTTAGAGTCAACACGAGAGTGAGAGTGACACCAGAGTGAGAGTGAACACCAGAGTGAGAGTCAACACCAGAGTGAGAGTGACACCAGAGTGAGAGTGAACACCAGAGTGAGAGTGAACACCAGAGTGAGAGTGAACACCAGAGTGACACCAGAGTGAGAGTCAACACCAGAGTGAGAGTGACACCAGAGTGAGAGTGAACACCAGAGTGAGAGTGAACACCAGAATGAAAGTGACACCAGAGTGACACCAGAGTGAGAGTCAACACCAGAGTGAGACAAAACACCAGAGTGAGAGTGACACCAGAGTGAGAGTGAACACCAGAGTGAGAGTGACACCAGAGTGAGAGTGAACACCAGAGTGAAAGTGAACACCAGAGTGAGAGTGAACACAATAGTGAGAGTGAACACCAGAGTGAGAGTGAACACAAGAGTGAGAGTGAACACCAGAGTGACACCAGAGTGAGAGTGACACCAGAGTGAGAGTGAATACCAGAATGAGAGTGACACCAGAGTGACACCAGAGTGAGAGTTACACCAGAGTGAGAGTGAACACCAGAGTTAGAGTGAACACAAGAGTGAGAGTGAACACCAGAGTGAGGGTGAACACAAGAGTGAGAGTCAACACCAGAGTGAGAGTGACACCAGAGTGACACCAGAGTGAGAGTCAACACCAGAGTGAGAGTGACACCAGAGTGAGAGTGAACACAAGAGTGAGAGTGAACACCAGAGTGACACCAGAGTGAGAGTCAACACCAGATTGAGAGTGACACCAGAGTGAGAGTGAACACCAGAGTGAGAGTGAACACCAGAATGAAAGTGACACCAGAGTGACACCAGAGTGAGAGTGACACCAGAGTGAGAGTGAACACCAGAATGAAAGTGACACCAGAGTGACACCAGAGTGAGAGTCAACACCAGAGTGAGACAAAACACCAGAGTGAGAGTGACACCAGAGTGAGAGTGAACACCAGAGTGAGAGTGACACCAGAGTGAGAGTGAACACCAGAGTGAAAGTGAACACCAGAGTGAGAGTGAACACAATAGTGAGAGTGAACACCAGAGTGAGAGTGAACACAAGAGTGAGAGTGAACACCAGAGTGACACCAGAGTGAGAGTCAACACCAGAGTGAGAGTGACACCAGAGTGAGAGTGAACACCAGAGTGAGAGTGAACACCAGAATGAAAGTGACACCAGAGTGACACCAGAGTGAGAGTCAACACCAGAGTGAGACAAAACACCAGAGTGAGAGTGACACCAGAGTGAGAGTGAACACCAGAGTGAGAGTGACACCAGAGTGAGAGTGAACACCAGAGTGAAAGTGAACACCAGAGTGAGAGTGAACACAATAGTGAGAGTGAACACCAGAGTGAGAGTGAACACAAGAGTGAGAGTGAACACCAGAGTGACACCAGAGTGAGAGTCAACACCAGAGTGAGAGTGACACCAGAGTGAGAGTGACACCAGAGTGACACCAGAGTGAGAGTGACACCAGAGTGAGAGTGAATACCAGAATGAGAGTGACACCAGAGTGACACCAGAGTGAGAGTTACACCAGAGTGAGAGTGAACACCAGAGTTAGAGTGAACACAAGAGTGAGAGTGAACACCAGAGTGAGGGTGAACACAAGAGTGAGAGTGACACCAGAGTGACACCAGAGTGAGAGTCAACACCAGAGTGAGAGTGACACCAGAGTGAGAGTGAACACCAGAGTGAGAGTGAACACCAGAATGAAAGTGACACCAGAGTGAGAGTCAACACCAGAGTGAGAGTGACACCAGAGTGACACCAGAGTGAGAGTCAACACCAGAGTGAGAGTGACACCAGAGTGAGAGTGAACACCAGAGTGAGAGTGAACACCAGAGTGAAAGTGACACCAGAGTGACACCAGAGTGAGAGTCAACACCAGAGTGAGAGTGACACCAGAGTGAGAGTGACACCAGAGTGAGAGTGAACACCAGAGTGAGAGTGACGCCAGAGTGAGAGTGAACACCAGAGTGAGAGTGAACACCAGAGTGAGAGTGACACCAGAGTGAGAGTCAACACCAGAGTGAGAGTGAACACAAGAGTGAGAGTGAACACAAGAGTGAGAGTGAACACCAGAGTGACACCAGAGTGAGAGTGAACACCAGAGTGAGAGTGAACACCAGAGTGAGAGTGACACCAGAGTGAGAGTGAACACCAGAGTGAGAGTGAACACCAGAGTGACACCAGAGTAAGAGTGAACACCAGAGTGAGAGTGAACACAAGAGTGAGAGTGAACACAAGAGTGAGAGTGAACACCAGAGTGACACCAGAGTGAGAGTGAACACCAGAGTGAGAGTGAACACAAGAGTGAGAGTGAACACCAGAGTGACACCAGAGTGAGAGTCAACACCAGAGTGAGAGTGACACCAGAGTGAGAGTGACACCAGAGTTAGAGTGAATACCAGAGTGAGAGTTACACAAGAGTGAGAGTGAACACCAGAGTGAGAGTGAACACCAGAGTGAGAGTGACACCAGAGTGACACCAGAGTGAGAGTCAACACCAGAGTGAGAGTGACACCAGAGTGAGAGTGAACACCAGAGTGAGAGTGAACACCAGAGTGACACCAGAGTGAGAATCAACACCAGAGTGAGAGTGACACCAGAGTGAGAGTGAACACCAGAGTGAGAGTGAACACCAGAGTGAGAGTCAACACCAGAGTGAGAGTGACACCAGAGTGAGAGTGAACACCAGAGTGAGAGTGAACACCAGAGTGAGAGTGAACACCAGAGTGACACCAGAGTGAGAGTCAACACCGGAGTGAGAGTGACACCAGAGTGAGAGTGAACACCAGAGTGAGAGTGACACCAGAGTGAGAGTGACACCAGAGTGAGAGTGACACCAGAGTGAGAGTGAACACCAGATTGAGAGCTACACCAGAGTGACACCAGAGTGAGAGTGAACACCAGAGTGAGAGTGAAACCAGAGTGAGAGTGACACAGAGTGAGAGTGAACACCAGAGTGAGAGTGAACACCAGAGTGAGAGTGAAAACCAGAGTGACACCAGAGTGAGAGTCAACACCAGAGCGAGAGTGACACCAGAGTGAGAGTGAACACCAGAGTGAGAGTGGCACCAGAGTGACCCCAGAGTGAGAGTGAACACCAGAGTGAGAGTGAACACCAGAGTGACACCAGAGTGAGAGTCAAAACCAGAGTGAGAGTGACACCAGAATGAGAGTGAACACCAGAGTGAGAGTGAACACCAGAGTGAGAGTGACACCAGAGTGACACCAGAGTGAGAGTCAACAACAGAGTGAGAGTGAACACCAGAATGAAAGTGACACCAGAGTGACACCAGAGTGAGAGTCAACACCAGAGTGAGACAAAACACCAGAGTGAGAGTGACACCAGAGTGAGAGTGAACACCAGAGTGAGAGTGACACTAGAGTGAGAGTGAACACCAGAGTGAAAGTGAACACCAGAGTGAGAGTGAACACCAGAGTGAGGGTGAACACAAGAGTGAGAGTGACACCAGAGTGACACCAGAGTGAGAGTCAACACCAGAGTGAGAGTGACACCAGAGTGAGAGTGAACACCAGAGTGAGAGTGAACACCAGAATGAAAGTGACACCAGAGTGACACCAGAGTGAGAGTCAACACCAGAGTGAGAGTGACACCAGAGTGACACCAGAGTGAGAGTCAACACCAGAGTGAGAGTGACACCAGAGTGAGAGTGAACACCAGAGTGAGAGTGAACACCAGAGTGAAAGTGACACCAGAGTGACACCAGAGTGAGAGTCAACACCAGAGTGAGAGTGACACCAGAGTGAGAGTGACACCAGAGTGAGAGTGAACACCAGAGTGAGAGTGACGCCAGAGTGAGAGTGAACACCAGAGTGAGAGTGAACACCAGAGTGAGAGTGACACCAGAGTGAGAGTCAACACCAGAGTGAGAGTGAACACAAGAGTGAGAGTGAACACAAGAGTGAGAGTGAACACCAGAGTGACACCAGAGTGAGAGTGAACACCAGAGTGAGAGTGAACACCAGAGTGAGAGTGACACCAGAGTGAGAGTGAACACCAGAGTGAGAGTGAACACCAGAGTGACACCAGAGTGAGAGTGAACACAAGAGTGAGAGTGAACACAAGAGTGAGAGTGAACACCAGAGTGACACCAGAGTGAGAGTGAACACCAGAGTGAGAGTGAACACAAGAGTGAGAGTGAACACCAGAGTGACACCAGAGTGAGAGTCAACACCAGAGTGAGAGTGACACCAGAGTGAGAGTGACACCAGAGTGACACCAGAGTGAGAGTCAACACCAGAGTGAGAGTGACACCAGAGTGAGAGTGAACACCAGAGTGAGAGTGAACACCAGAGTGACACCAGAGTGAGAATCAACACCAGAGTGAGAGTGACACCAGAGTGAGAGTGAACACCAGAGTGAGAGTGAACACCAGAGTGAGAGTCAACACCAGAGTGAGATTGACACCAGAGTGAGAGTGAACACCAGAGTGAGAGTGAACACCAGAGTGAGAGTGAACACCAGAGTGACACCAGAGTGAGAGTCAACACCAGAGTGAGAGTGACACCAGAGTGAGAGTGAACACCAGAGTGAGAGTGACACCAGAGTGAGAGTGACACCAGAGTGAGAGTGACACCAGAGTGAGAGTGAACACCAGATTGAGAGCTACACCAGAGTGACACCAGAGTGAGAGTGAACACCAGAGTGAGAGTGAAACCAGAGTGAGAGTGACACCAGAGTGAGAGTGAACACCAGAGTGAGAGTGAACACCAGAGTGAGAGTGAACACCAGAGTGACACAGGAGTGAGAGTCAACACCAGAGCGAGAGTGACACCAGAGTGAGAGTGAACACCAGAGTGAGAGTGGCACCAGAGTGACCCCAGAGTGAGAGTGAACACCAGAGTGAGAGTGAACACCAGAGTGACACCAGAGTGAGAGTGAAAACCAGAGTGACACCAGAGTGAGAGTCAACACCAGAGCGAGAGTGACACCAGAGTGAGAGTGAACACCAGAGTGAGAGTGGCACCAGAGTGACCCCAGAGTGAGAGTGAACACCAGAGTGAGAGTGAACACCAGAGTGACACCAGAGTGAGAGTCAAAACCAGAGTGAGAGTGACACCAGAATGAGAGTGAACACCAGAGTGAGAGTGAACACCAGAGTGAGAGTGACACCAGAGTGACACCAGAGTGAGAGTCAACACCAGAGTGAGAGTGAACACCAGAATGAAAGTGACACCAGAGTGACACCAGAGTGAGAGTCAACACCAGAGTGAGAGTGACACCAGAGTGAGAGTGAACACCAGAGTGAGAGTGAACACCAGAGTGAAAGTGACACCAGAGTGACACCAGAGTGAGAGTCAACACCAGAGTGAGAGTGACACCAGAGTGAGAGTGACACCAGAGTGAGAGTGAACACCAGAGTGAGAGTGACGCCAGAGTGAGAGTGAACACCAGAGTGAGAGTGAACACAAGAGTGAGAGTGAACACAAGAGTGAGAGTGAACACCAGAGTGACACCAGAGTGAGAGTTAACACCAGAGTGAGAGTGAACACCAGAGTGAGAGTGAACACCAGAGTGAGAGTGAACACCAGAGTGAAAGTGACACCAGAGTGACACCAGAGTGAGAGTCAACACCAGAGTGAGAGTGACACCAGAGTGAGAGTGACACCAGAGTGAGAGTGAACACCAGAGTGAGAGTGACGCCAGAGTGAGAGTGAACACCAGAGTGAGAGTGAACACCAGAGTGAGAGTGACACCAGAGTGAGAGTCAACACCAGAGTGAGAGTGAACACAAGAGTGAGAGTGAACACAAGAGTGAGAGTGAACACCAGAGTGACACCAGAGTGAGAGTGAACACCAGAGTGAGAGTGAACACCAGAGTGAGAGTGACACCAGAGTGAGAGTGAACACCAGAGTGAGAGTGAACACCAGAGTGACACCAGAGTGAGAGTGAACACCAGAGTGAGAGTGAACACAAGAGTGAGAGTGAACACAAGAGTGAGAGTGAACACCAGAGTGACACCAGAGTGAGAGTGAACACCAGAGTGAGAGTGAACACAAGAGTGAGAGTGAACACCAGAGTGACACCAGAGTGAGAGTCAACACCAGAGTGAGAGTGACACCAGAGTGAGAGTGAACACAAGAGTGAGAGTGAACACCAGAGTGACACCAGAGTGAGAGTGACACCAGAGTGAGAGTGAATACCAGAATGAGAGTGACACCAGAGTGACACCAGAGTGAGAGTTACACCAGAGTGAGAGTGAACACCAGAGTGAGAGTGAACACAAGAGTGAGAGTGAACACCAGAGTGAGGGTGAACACAAGAGTGAGAGTCAACACCAGAGTGAGAGTGACACCAGAGTGACACCAGAGTGAGAGTCAACACCAGAGTGAGAGTGACACCAGAGTGAGAGTGAACACAAGAGTGAGAGTGAACACCAGAGTGACACCAGAGTGAGAGTCAACACCAGATTGAGAGTGACACCAGAGTGAGAGTGAACACCAGAGTGAGAGTGAACACCAGAATGAAAGTGACACCAGAGTGACACCAGAGTGAGAGTGACACCAGAGTGAGAGTGAACACCAGAATGAAAGTGACACCAGAGTGACACCAGAGTGAGAGTCAACACCAGAGTGAGACAAAACACCAGAGTGAGAGTGACACCAGAGTGAGAGTGAACACCAGAGTGAGAGTGACACCAGAGTGAGAGTGAACACCAGAGTGAAAGTGAACACCAGAGTGAGAGTGAACACAATAGTGAGAGTGAACACCAGAGTGAGAGTGAACACAAGAGTGAGAGTGAACACCAGAGTGACACCAGAGTGAGAGTCAACACCAGAGTGAGAGTGACACCAGAGTGAGAGTGAACACCAGAGTGAGAGTGAACACCAGAATGAAAGTGACACCAGAGTGACACCAGAGTGAGAGTCAACACCAGAGTGAGACAAAACACCAGAGTGAGAGTGACACCAGAGTGAGAGTGAACACCAGAGTGAGAGTGACACCAGAGTGAGAGTGAACACCAGAGTGAAAGTGAACACCAGAGTGAGAGTGAACACAATAGTGAGAGTGAACACCAGAGTGAGAGTGAACACAAGAGTGAGAGTGAACACCAGAGTGACACCAGAGTGAGAGTCAACACCAGAGTGAGAGTGACACCAGAGTGAGAGTGACACCAGAGTGACACCAGAGTGAGAGTGACACCAGAGTGAGAGTGAATACCAGAATGAGAGTGACACCAGAGTGACACCAGAGTGAGAGTTACACCAGAGTGAGAGTGAACACCAGAGTTAGAGTGAACACAAGAGTGAGAGTGAACACCAGAGTGAGGGTGAACACAAGAGTGAGAGTGACACCAGAGTGACACCAGAGTGAGAGTCAACACCAGAGTGAGAGTGACACCAGAGTGAGAGTGAACACCAGAGTGAGAGTGAACACCAGAATGAAAGTGACACCAGAGTGAGAGTCAACACCAGAGTGAGAGTGACACCAGAGTGACACCAGAGTGAGAGTCAACACCAGAGTGAGAGTGACACCAGAGTGAGAGTGAACACCAGAGTGAGAGTGAACACCAGAGTGAAAGTGACACCAGAGTGACACCAGAGTGAGAGTCAACACCAGAGTGAGAGTGACACCAGAGTGAGAGTGACACCAGAGTGAGAGTGAACACCAGAGTGAGAGTGACGCCAGAGTGAGAGTGAACACCAGAGTGAGAGTGAACACCAGAGTGAGAGTGACACCAGAGTGAGAGTCAACACCAGAGTGAGAGTGAACACAAGAGTGAGAGTGAACACAAGAGTGAGAGTGAACACCAGAGTGACACCAGAGTGAGAGTGAACACCAGAGTGAGAGTGAACACCAGAGTGAGAGTGACACCAGAGTGAGAGTGAACACCAGAGTGAGAGTGAACACCAGAGTGACACCAGAGTGAGAGTGAACACCAGAGTGAGAGTGAACACAAGAGTGAGAGTGAACACAAGAGTGAGAGTGAACACCAGAGTGACACCAGAGTGAGAGTGAACACCAGAGTGAGAGTGAACACAAGAGTGAGAGTGAACACCAGAGTGACACCAGAGTGAGAGTCAACACCAGAGTGAGAGTGACACCAGAGTGAGAGTGACACCAGAGTTAGAGTGAATACCAGAGTGAGAGTTACACAAGAGTGAGGGTGAACACCAGAGTGAGAGTGAACACCAGAGTGAGAGTGACACCAGAGTGACACCAGAGTGAGAGTCAACACCAGAGTGAGAGTGACACCAGAGTGAGAGTGAACACCAGAGTGAGAGTGAACACCAGAGTGACACCAGAGTGAGAATCAACACCAGAGTGAGAGTGACACCAGAGTGAGAGTGAACACCAGAGTGAGAGTGAACACCAGAGTGAGAGTCAACACCAGAGTGAGAGTGACACCAGAGTGAGAGTGAACACCAGAGTGAGAGTGAACACCAGAGTGAGAGTGAACACCAGAGTGACACCAGAGTGAGAGTCAACACCGGAGTGAGAGTGACACCAGAGTGAGAGTGAACACCAGAGTGAGAGTGACACCAGAGTGAGAGTGACACCAGAGTGAGAGTGACACCAGAGTGAGAGTGAACACCAGATTGAGAGCTACACCAGAGTGACACCAGAGTGAGAGTGAACACCAGAGTGAGAGTGAAACCAGAGTGAGAGTGACACCAGAGTGAGAGTGAACACCAGAGTGAGAGTGAACACCAGAGTGAGAGTGAAAACCAGAGTGACACCAGAGTGAGAGTCAACACCAGAGCGAGAGTGACACCAGAGTGAGAGTGAACACCAGAGTGAGAGTGGCACCAGAGTGACCCCAGAGTGAGAGTGAACACCAGAGTGAGAGTGAACACCAGAGTGACACCAGAGTGAGAGTCAAAACCAGAGTGAGAGTGACACCAGAATGAGAGTGAACACCAGAGTGAGAGTGAACACCAGAGTGAGAGTGACACCAGAGTGACACCAGAGTGAGAGTCAACAACAGAGTGAGAGTGAACACCAGAATGAAAGTGACACCAGAGTGACACCAGAGTGAGAGTCAACACCAGAGTGAGACAAAACACCAGAGTGAGAGTGACACCAGAGTGAGAGTGAACACCAGAGTGAGAGTGACACCAGAGTGAGAGTGAACACCAGAGTGAAAGTGAACACCAGAGTGAGAGTGAACACCAGAGTGAGGGTGAACACAAGAGTGAGAGTGACACCAGAGTGACACCAGAGTGAGAGTCAACACCAGAGTGAGAGTGACACCAGAGTGAGAGTGAACACCAGAGTGAGAGTGAACACCAGAATGAAAGTGACACCAGAGTGACACCAGAGTGAGAGTCAACACCAGAGTGAGAGTGACACCAGAGTGACACCAGAGTGAGAGTCAACACCAGAGTGAGAGTGACACCAGAGTGAGAGTGAACACCAGAGTGAGAGTGAACACCAGAGTGAAAGTGACACCAGAGTGACACCAGAGTGAGAGTCAACACCAGAGTGAGAGTGACACCAGAGTGAGAGTGACACCAGAGTGAGAGTGAACACCAGAGTGAGAGTGACGCCAGAGTGAGAGTGAACACCAGAGTGAGAGTGAACACCAGAGTGAGAGTGACACCAGAGTGAGAGTCAACACCAGAGTGAGAGTGAACACAAGAGTGAGAGTGAACACAAGAGTGAGAGTGAACACCAGAGTGACACCAGAGTGAGAGTGAACACCAGAGTGAGAGTGAACACCAGAGTGAGAGTGACACCAGAGTGAGAGTGAACACCAGAGTGAGAGTGAACACCAGAGTGACACCAGAGTGAGAGTGAACACCAGAGTGAGAGTGAACACAAGAGTGAGAGTGAACACAAGAGTGAGAGTGAACACCAGAGTGACACCAGAGTGAGAGTGAACACCAGAGTGAGAGTGAACACAAGAGTGAGAGTGAACACCAGAGTGACACCAGAGTGAGAGTCAACACCAGAGTGAGAGTGACACCAGAGTGAGAGTGACACCAGAGTGACACCAGAGTGAGAGTCAACACCAGAGTGAGAGTGACACCAGAGTGAGAGTGAACACCAGAGTGAGAGTGAACACCAGAGTGACACCAGAGTGAGAATCAACACCAGAGTGAGAGTGACACCAGAGTGAGAGTGAACACCAGAGTGAGAGTGAACACCAGAGTGAGAGTCAACACCAGAGTGAGATTGACACCAGAGTGAGAGTGAACACCAGAGTGAGAGTGAACACCAGAGTGAGAGTGAACACCAGAGTGACACCAGAGTGAGAGTCAACACCAGAGTGAGAGTGACACCAGAGTGAGAGTGAACACCAGAGTGAGAGTGACACCAGAGTGAGAGTGACACCAGAGTGAGAGTTACACCAGAGTGAGAGTGAACACCAGATTGAGAGCTACACCAGAGTGACACCAGAGTGAGAGTGAACACCAGAGTGAGAGTGAAACCAGAGTGAGAGTGACACCAGAGTGAGAGTGAACACCAGAGTGAGAGTGAACACCAGAGTGAGAGTGAACACCAGAGTGACACAGGAGTGAGAGTCAACACCAGAGCGAGAGTGACACCAGAGTGAGAGTGAACACCAGAGTGAGAGTGGCACCAGAGTGACCCCAGAGTGAGAGTGAACACCAGAGTGAGAGTGAACACCAGAGTGACACCAGAGTGAGAGTGAAAACCAGAGTGACACCAGAGTGAGAGTCAACACCAGAGCGAGAGTGACACCAGAGTGAGAGTGAACACCAGAGTGAGAGTGGCACCAGAGTGACCCCAGAGTGAGAGTGAACACCAGAGTGAGAGTGAACACCAGAGTGACACCAGAGTGAGAGTCAAAACCAGAGTGAGAGTGACACCAGAATGAGAGTGAACACCAGAGTGAGAGTGAACACCAGAGTGAGAGTGACACCAGAGTGACACCAGAGTGAGAGTCAACACCAGAGTGAGAGTGAACACCAGAATGAAAGTGACACCAGAGTGACACCAGAGTGAGAGTCAACACCAGAGTGAGACAAAACACCAGAGTGAGAGTGACACCAGAGTGAGAGTGAACACCAGAGTGAGAGTGACACCAGAGTGAGAGTGAACACCAGAGTGAAAGTGAACACCAGAGTGAGAGTGAACACAATAGTGAGAGTGAACACCAGAGTGAGAGTGAACACAAGAGTGAGAGTGAACACCAGAGTGACACCAGAGTGAGAGTCAACACCAGAGTGAGAGTGACACCAGAGTGAGAGTGACACCAGAGTGACACCAGAGTGAGAGTGACACCAGAGTGAGAGTGAATACCAGAATGAGAGTGACACCAGAGTGACACCAGAGTGAGAGTTACACCAGAGTGAGAGTGAACACCAGAGTTAGAGTGAACACAAGAGTGAGAGTGAACACCAGAGTGAGGGTGAACACAAGAGTGAGAGTGACACCAGAGTGACACCAGAGTGAGAGTCAACACCAGAGTGAGAGTGACACCAGAGTGAGAGTGAACACCAGAGTGAGAGTGAACACCAGAATGAAAGTGACACCAGAGTGACACCAGAGTGAGAGTCAACACCAGAGTGAGAGTGACACCAGAGTGACACCAGAGTGAGAGTCAACACCAGAGTGAGAGTGACACCAGAGTGAGAGTGAACACCAGAGTGAGAGTGAACACCAGAGTGAAAGTGACACCAGAGTGACACCAGAGTGAGAGTCAACACCAGAGTGAGAGTGACACCAGAGTGAGAGTGACACCAGAGTGAGAGTGAACACCAGAGTGAGAGTGACGCCAGAGTGAGAGTGAACACCAGAGTGAGAGTGAACACAAGAGTGAGAGTGAACACAAGAGTGAGAGTGAACACCAGAGTGACACCAGAGTGAGAGTTAACACCAGAGTGAGAGTGAACACCAGAGTGAGAGTGAACACCAGAGTGAGAGTGAACACCAGAGTGAAAGTGACACCAGAGTGACACCAGAGTGAGAGTCAACACCAGAGTGAGAGTGACACCAGAGTGAGAGTGACACCAGAGTGAGAGTGAACACCAGAGTGAGAGTGACGCCAGAGTGAGAGTGAACACCAGAGTGAGAGTGAACACCAGAGTGAGAGTGACACCAGAGTGAGAGTCAACACCAGAGTGAGAGTGAACACAAGAGTGAGAGTGAACACAAGAGTGAGAGTGAACACCAGAGTGACACCAGAGTGAGAGTGAACACCAGAGTGAGAGTGAACACCAGAGTGAGAGTGACACCAGAGTGAGAGTGAACACCAGAGTGAGAGTGAACACCAGAGTGACACCAGAGTGAGAGTGAACACCAGAGTGAGAGTGAACACAAGAGTGAGAGTGAACACAAGAGTGAGAGTGAACACCAGAGTGACACCAGAGTGAGAGTGAACACCAGAGTGAGAGTGAACACAAGAGTGAGAGTGAACACCAGAGTGACACCAGAGTGAGAGTCAACACCAGAGTGAGAGTGACACCAGAGTGAGAGTGACACCAGAGTTAAAGTGAATACCAGAGTGAGAGTTACACAAGAGTGAGAGTGAACACCAGAGTGAGAGTGAACACCAGAGTGAGAGTGACACCAGAGTGACACCAGAGTGAGAGTCAACACCAGAGTGAGAGTGACACCAGAGTGAGAGTGAACACCAGAGTGAGAGTGAACACCAGAGTGACACCAGAGTGAGAATCAACACCAGAGTGAGAGTGACACCAGAGTGAGAGTGAACACCAGAGTGAGAGTGAACACCAGAGTGAGAGTCAACACCAGAGTGAGAGTGACACCAGAGTGAGAGTGAACACCAGAGTGAGAGTGAACACCAGAGTGAGAGTGAACACCAGAGTGACACCAGAGTGAGAGTCAACACCAGAGTGAGAGTGACACCAGAGTGAGAGTGAACACCAGAGTGAGAGTGACACCAGAGTGAGAGTGACACCAGAGTGAGAGTGACACCAGAGTGAGAGTGAACACCAGATTGAGAGCTACACCAGAGTGACACCAGAGTGAGAGTGAACACCAGAGTGAGAGTGAAACCAGAGTGAGAGTGACACCAGAGTGAGAGTGAACACCAGAGTGAGAGTGAACACCAGCGTGAGAGTGAAAACCAGAGTGACACCAGAGTGAGAGTCAACACCAGAGCGAGAGTGACACCAGAGTGAGAGTGAACACCAGAGTGAGAGTGGCACCAGAGTGACCCCAGAGTGAGAGTGAACACCAGAGTGAGAGTGAACACCAGAGTGACACCAGAGTGAGAGTCAAAACCAGAGTGAGAGTGACACCAGAATGAGAGTGAACACCAGAGTGAGAGTGAACACCAGAGTGAGAGTGACACCAGAGTGACACCAGAGTGAGAGTCAACAACAGAGTGAGAGTGAACACCAGAATGAAAGTGACACCAGAGTGACACCAGAGTGAGAGTCAACACCAGAGTGAGAGTCAACACCAGAGTGAGAGTGACACCAGAGTGAGAGTGAACACCAGAGTGAGAGTGACACCAGAGTGAGAGTGAACACCAGAGTGAAAGTGAACACCAGAGTGAGAGTGAACACCAGAGTGAGGGCGAACACAAGAGTGAGAGTGACACCAGAGTGACACCAGAGTGAGAGTCAACACCAGAGTGAGAGTGACACCAGAGTGAGGGTGAACACAAGAGTGAGAGTGACACCAGAGTGACACCAGAGTGAGAGTCAACACCAGAGTGAGAGTGACACCAGAGTGAGAGTGAACACCAGAGTGAGAGTGAACACCAGAATGAAAGTGACACCAGAGTGACACCAGAGTGAGAGTCAACACCAGAGTGAGAGTGACACCAGAGTGACACCAGAGTGAGAGTCAACACCAGAGTGAGAGTGACACCAGAGTGAGAGTGAACACCAGAGTGAGAGTGAACACCAGAGTGAAAGTGACACCAGAGTGACACCAGAGTGAGAGTCAACACCAGAGTGAGAGTGACACCAGAGTGAGAGTGACACCAGAGTGAGAGTGAACACCAGAGTGAGAGTGACGCCAGAGTGAGAGTGAACACCAGAGTGAGAGTGAACACCAGAGTGAGAGTGACACCAGAGTGAGAGTCAACACCAGAGTGAGAGTGAACACAAGAGTGAGAGTGAACACAAGAGTGAGAGTGAACACCAGAGTGACACCAGAGTGAGAGTGAACACCAGAGTGAGAGTGAACACCAGAGTGAGAGTGACACCAGAGTGAGAGTGAACACCAGAGTGAGAGTGAACACCAGAGTGACACCAGAGTGAGAGTGAACACCAGAGTGAGAGTGAACACAAGAGTGAGAGTGAACACAAGAGTGAGAGTGAACACCAGAGTGACACCAGAGTGAGAGTGAACACCAGAGTGAGAGTGAACACAAGAGTGAGAGTGAACACCAGAGTGACACCAGAGTGAGAGTCAACACCAGAGTGAGAGTGACACCAGAGTGAGAGTGACACCAGAGTGACACCAGAGTGAGAGTCAACACCAGAGTGAGAGTGACACCAGAGTGAGAGTGAACACCAGAGTGAGAGTGAACACCAGAGTGACACCAGAGTGAGAATCAACACCAGAGTGAGAGTGACACCAGAGTGAGAGTGAACACCAGAGTGAGAGTGAACACCAGAGTGAGAGTCAACACCAGAGTGAGAGTGACACCAGAGTGAGAGTGAACACCAGAGTGAGAGTGAACACCAGAGTGAGAGTGAACACCAGAGTGACACCAGAGTGAGAGTCAACACCAGAGTGAGAGTGACACCAGAGTGAGAGTGAACACCAGAGTGAGAGTGACACCAGAGTGAGAGTGACACCAGAGTGAGAGTTACACCAGAGTGAGAGTGAACACCAGATTGAGAGCTACACCAGAGTGACACCAGAGTGAGAGTGAACACCAGAGTGAGAGTGAAACCAGAGTGAGAGTGACACCAGAGTGAGAGTGAACACCAGAGTGAGAGTGAACACCAGAGTGAGAGTGAACACCAGAGTGACACAGGAGTGAGAGTCAACACCAGAGCGAGAGTGACACCAGAGTGAGAGTGAACACCAGAGTGAGAGTGGCACCAGAGTGACCCCAGAGTGAGAGTGAACACCAGAGTGAGAGTGAACACCAGAGTGACACCAGAGTGAGAGTGAAAACCAGAGTGACACCAGAGTGAGAGTCAACACCAGAGCGAGAGTGACACCAGAGTGAGAGTGAACACCAGAGTGAGAGTGGCACCAGAGTGACCCCAGAGTGAGAGTGAACACCAGAGTGAGAGTGAACACCAGAGTGACACCAGAGTGAGAGTCAAAACCAGAGTGAGAGTGACACCAGAATGAGAGTGAACACCAGAGTGAGAGTGAACACCAGAGTGAGAGTGACACCAGAGTGACACCAGAGTGAGAGTCAACACCAGAGTGAGAGTGAACACCAGAATGAAAGTGACACCAGAGTGACACCAGAGTGAGAGTCAACACCAGAGTGAGACAAAACACCAGAGTGAGAGTGACACCAGAGTGAGAGTGAACACCAGAGTGAGAGTGACACCATAGTGAGAGTGAACACCAGAGTGAAAGTGAACACCAGAGTGAGAGTGAACACAATAGTGAGAGTGAACACCAGAGTGAGAGTGAACACAAGAGTGAGAGTGAACACCAGAGTGACACCAGAGTGAGAGTCAACACCAGAGTGAGAGTGACACCAGAGTGAGAGTGACACCAGAGTGACACCAGAGTGAGAGTGACACCAGAGTGAGAGTGAATACCAGAATGAGAGTGACACCAGAGTGACACCAGAGTGAGAGTTACACCAGAGTGAGAGTGAACACCAGAGTTAGAGTGAACACAAGAGTGAGAGTGAACACCAGAGTGAGGGTGAACACAAGAGTGAGAGTGACACCAGAGTGACACCAGAGTGAGAGTCAACACCAGAGTGAGAGTGACACCAGAGTGAGAGTGAACACCAGAGTGAGAGTGAACACCAGAATGAAAGTGACACCAGAGTGACACCAGAGTGAGAGTCAACACCAGAGTGAGAGTGACACCAGAGTGACACCAGAGTGAGAGTCAACACCAGAGTGAGAGTGACACCAGAGTGAGAGTGAACACCAGAGTGAGAGTGAACACCAGAGTGAAAGTGACACCAGAGTGACACCAGAGTGAGAGTCAACACCAGAGTGAGAGTGACACCAGAGTGAGAGTGACACCAGAGTGAGAGTGAACACCAGAGTGAGAGTGACGCCAGAGTGAGAGTGAACACCAGAGTGTGAGTGAACACAAGAGTGAGAGTGAACACAAGAGTGAGAGTGAACACCAGAGTGACACCAGAGTGAGAGTTAACACCAGAGTGAGAGTGAACACCAGAGTGAGAGTGACACCAGAGTGAGAGTGAACACCAGAGTGACACCAGAGTGAGAGTGAACACCAGAGTGAGAGTGAACACAAGAGTGAGAGTGAACACAAGAGTGAGAGTGAACACCAGAGTGACACCAGAGTGAGAGTGAACACCAGAGTGAGAGTGAACACAAGAGTGAGAGTGAACACCAGAGTGACACCAGAGTGAGAGTCAACACCAGAGTGAGAGTGACACCAGAGTGAGAGTGACACCAGAGTGAGAGTCAACACCAGAGTGAGAGTGACACCAGAGTGAGAGTGAACACCAGAGTGAGAGTGAACACCAGAGTGACACCAGAGTGAGAATCAACACCAGAGTGAGAGTGACACCAGAGTGAGAGTGAACACCAGAGTGAGAGTGAACACCAGAGTGAGAGTCAACACCAGAGTGAGAGTGACACCAGAGTGAGAGTGAACACCAGAGTGAGAGTGAAAACCAGAGTGAGAGTGAACACCAGAGTGACACCAGAGTGAGAGTCAACACCAGAGTGAGAGTGACACCAGAGTGAGAGTGAACACCAGAGTGAGAGTGACACCAGAGTGAGAGTGACACCAGAGTGAGAGTTACACCAGAGTGAGAGTGAACACCAGATTGAGAGCTACACCAGAGTGACACCAGAGTGAGAGTGAACACCAGAGTGAGAGTGAAACCAGAGTGAGAGTGACACCAGAGTGAGAGTGAACACCAGAGTGAGAGTGAACACCAGAGTGAGAGTGAACACCAGAGTGACACAGGAGTGAGAGTCAACACCAGAGCGAGAGTGACACCAGAGTGAGAGTGAACACCAGAGTGAGAGTGGCACCAGAGTGACCCCAGAGTGAGAGTGAACACCAGAGTGAGAGTGAACACCAGAGTGACACCAGAGTGAGAGTCAAAACCAGAGTGAGAGTGACACCAGAATGAGAGTGAACACCAGAGTGAGAGTGAACACCAGAGTGAGAGTGACACCAGAGTGACACCAGAGTGAGAGTCAACACCAGAGTGAGAGTGACACCAGAGTGAGAGTGAACACCAGAGTGAGAGTGAACACCAGAGTGACACCAGAGTTAGAGTCAACACCAGAGTGAGAGTGACACCAGAGTGAGAGTGACACCAGAGTGAGAGTGAACACCAGAGTGAGAGTGACACCAGAGTGAGAGTCAACACCAGAGTGAGAGTGAACACCAGAGTGAGAGTGACACCAGAGTGAGAGTGAACACCAGAGTGAGAGTGAACACAAGAGTGAGAGTGAACACAAGAGTGAGAGTGAACACCAGAGTGACACCAGAGTGAGAGTCAACACCAGAGTGAGAGTGACACCAGAGTGAGAGTGACACCAGAGTGAGAGTGAACACCAGAGTGAGAGTGAACACCAGAGTGACACCAGAGTGAGAGTCAACACCAGAGTGAGAGTGACACCAGAGTGAGAGTGAATACCAGAGTGAGAGTTACACCAGAGTGAGAGTGAACACCAGAGTGAGAGTGAACACAAGAGAGAGTGAACACCAGAGTGAGAGTGAACACAAGAGTGAGAGTGAACACCAGAGTGAGAGTGACACCAGAGTGACACCAGAGTGAGAGTGAACACCAGAGTGAGAGTGAACACCAGAGTGAGAGTGACACCAGAGTGACACCAGAGTGAGAGTCAACACCAGAGTGAGAGTGAACACCAGAATGAAAGTGACACCAGAGTGACACCAGAGTGAGAGTCAACACCAGAGTGAGAGTGACACCAGAGTGAGAGTGAACACCAGAGTGAGAGTGACACCAGAGTGAGAGTGAACACCAGAGTGAAAGTGAACACCAGAGTGAGAGTTAACACAAGAGTGAGAGTGAACACCAGAGTGACACCAGAGTGAGAGTGAACACCAGAGTGAGAGTGAACACAAGAGTGAGCGTGAACACCAGAGTGACACCAGAATGACAGTGACACCAGAGTGAGAGTGACACCAGAGTGAGAGTGAACACCAGAGTGAGAGTGACACCAGAGTGACACCAGAGTGAGAGTAACACCAGAGTGAGAGTGAACACCAGAGTGAGAGTCAACACCAGAGTGAGAGTGACACCAGAGTGACACCAGAGTGAGAGTGACACCAGAGTGAGAGTGAACACCAGAGTGAGAGTGAACACCAGAGTGAGAGTGACACCAGAGTGACACCAGAGTGAGAGTCAACACCAGAGTGAGAGTGAACACCAGAGTGAGAGTGAACACCAGAGTGAGAGTGAACACCAGAGTGACACCAGAGTGAGAGTCAACACCAGAGTGAGAGTGACACCAGAGTGACACCAGAGTGAGAGTCAACACCAGAGTGAGAGTGAAACCAGAGTGAGAGTGACACCAGAGTGAGAGTGAACACCAGAGTGACACCAGAGTGAGAGTCAACACCAGAGTGAGAGTCAACACAAGAGTGAGAGTGACACCAGAGTGAGAGTGAACACCAGAATGAGAGTGAACACCAGAGTGAGAGTGAAACCAGAGTGACACCAGAGTGAGAGTCAACACCAGAGTGAGAGTCAACACCAGAGTGAGAGTGACACCAGAGTGAGAGTGAACACCAGAGTGAGAGTGAACACCAGAGTGACACCAGAGTGAGAGTGACACCAGAGTGAGAGTCAACACCAGAGTGAGAGTGAACACAAGAGTGAGAGTGAACACAAGAGTGAGAGTGAACACCAGAGTGACACCAGAGTGAGAGTGAACACCAGAGTGAGAGTGAACACCAGAGTGAGAGTGACACCAGAGTGAGAGTGAACACCAGAGTGAGAGTGAACACCAGAGTGACACCAGAGTGAGAGTGAACACCAGAGTGAGAGTGAACACAAGAGTGAGAGTGAACACCAGAGTGAGAGTGAACACCAGAGTGACACAGGAGTGAGAGTCAACACCAGAGCGAGAGTGACACCAGAGTGAGAGTGAACACCAGAGTGAGAGTGGCACCAGAGTGACCCCAGAGTGAGAGTGAACACCAGAGTGAGAGTGAACACCAGAGTGACACCAGAGTGAGAGTCAAAACCAGAGTGAGAGTGACACCAGAATGAGAGTGAACACCAGAGTGAGAGTGAACACCAGAGTGAGAGTGACACCAGAGTGACACCAGAGTGAGAGTCAACACCAGAGTGAGAGTGACACCAGAGTGAGAGTGAACACCAGAGTGAGAGTGAACACCAGAGTGACACCAGAGTTAGAGTCAACACCAGAGTGAGAGTGACACCAGAGTGAGAGTGACACCAGAGTGAGAGTCAACACCAGAGTGAGAGTGAACACCAGAGTGAGAGTGACACCAGAGTGAGAGTGAACACCAGAGTGAGAGTGAACACAGAGTGAGAGTGAACACAAGAGTGAGAGTGAACACCAGAGTGACACCAGAGTGAGAGTCAACACCAGAGTGAGAGTGACACCAGAGTGAGAGTGACACCAGAGTGAGAGTGAACACCAGAGTGAGAGTGAACACCAGAGTGACACCAGAGTGAGAGTCAACACCAGAGTGAGAGTGACACCAGAGTGAGAGTGAATACCAGAGTGAGAGTTACACCAGAGTGAGAGTGAACACCAGAGTGAGAGTGAACACCAGAGAGAGTGAACACCAGAGTGAGAGTGACACCAGAGTGAGAGTGAACACCAGAGTGAGAGTGACACCAGAGTGACACCAGAGTGAGTGAACACCAGAGTGAGAGTGAACACCAGAGTGAGAGTGAACACCAGAGTGACACCAGAGTGAGAGTCAACACCAGAGTGAGAGTGAACACCAGAGTGAGAGTGACACCAGAGTGACACCAGAGTGAGAGTCAACACCAGAGTGAGAGTGACACCAGAGTGAGAGTGACACCAGAGTGAGAGTGAACACCAGAGTGAGAGTGACACCAGAGTGAGAGTGAACACCAGAGTGAGAGTGAACACCAGAGTGAGAGTTAACACAAGAGTGAGAGTGAACACCAGAGTGACACCAGAGTGAGAGTGAACACCAGAGTGAGAGTGAACACCAGAGTGACACCAGAGTGAGGGTCAACACCAGAATGACAGTGACACCAGAGTGAGAGTGACACCAGAGTGAGAGTGAACACCAGAGTGAGAGTGACACCAGAGTGACACCAGAGTGAGAGTAACACCAGAGTGAGAGTGAACACCAGAGTGAGAGTGAACACCAGAGTGAGAGTGACACCAGAGTGACACCAGA
>NW_027316068.1:600000-770383 GCF_026437365.1 Eucyclogobius newberryi
AACAGGTTGGAGTAACATTTTAGAGGCGCTGTGGCTTAGTTGGTCAAAGTGCCTGTTTAGTAAATCCCAGCAGTGCCTTCATGATAGCCTTTCAAGCAAATCAGTTGTTTACATGTACAGAAAAACATATCACCCGAAAGAGCTATTTTGCAATTAGAGATTGAACAGTATCCCTGAATAAACAGAGTAAATGCACTCTTTTCACTCCTTGTTTCTCAGTTTGATGGTAAGGAATGATTGATGTAGACCGTTTTCGGATGACTGTTTTCTTTTGTGAAAAAGGGGAATCAGACAAAAGTTGCAAAGGCATTCAAAGGCTGTGAGTTCGAGACCCACCAGAGTCACTGTTGTAACCCCTGTTATCTACATTGGTAAATAGGAAAGCCTGCTTGTGTTATTAACTGATGAAAGGAACTGCTAAACTTGGTTCAATTACCACAGAATCCCAGTGTGCTATAGGCTGGCCACTGCTTGGTAGGAGTTTCCCGTACGTGAGTGACTGTTCCTTCCTTCCTTCACGCCCCGCTCAACCTCGTCTTCTTCTAAAGAGCTTGGCGCTGTCCTCAGAAGCTTTGGTCTTACTCCGCACCTGAGTGGCCCCACCAAGGGCAAAGGGCACACTCTGGACCTGCTAATGACAAAGCGGGTTAACATTTCAAATTACAGTGTGGTAAATGTTACTTTGTCTGATGGTTTCTGTATTTCTCCAGGTGCAATGAGTTTGCAGTCTTCTTTGCAAGACTCAGTTCAGAACATTAAAAATACCATTATTTGCAGATAACAAGCACGCAGCCAGCTAGACAACTGGAGTTAACCCATTTTGCATTTTTGGCTGACAAAACTGTCCAAGAGATCACCACAAGTCTGAGTTCCACTACATGCTGCCTTTATGCATTGCCTACTAGATTTTTAAAGTCTACGGTGAGCAGTCTGTTGGCTCCACTCACTCAAAAAGTCAACATGTTGCTTGGATCTGGAATATTCCCAAGAGCCTTAAAACTGCGGTCATTAAGCCTCTCTTAAAGAAGAGCAGTCTTGATGCCACAGTGCTAAATAATTACCGGCCCATTTCAAACCTACTACTACTACTCAGTTGTCCATTATTTTAATTTTTTTTTTATCTTTTATTATCAAAAACATCTTACAAGTATTTACATATATTTACATAATTGTACAGACAAACATCACACACAAGTGCAAGGGAATGGGATACACAAGGGCAGGGGGAGAAGAGACAAAAAATTACAGAAAATCAAACACACCATCATTCTCCAAACTTTCTTCAGTGATGGGGGTTGATGCCGTGGTTGGGGGAGGTGATGCCGGGGTCAGAAGATGATGTCCAGGTTTCCAGAGGGTATAAGGTGGATCAGGGTGTTGTGGGGGACGAGGTGGGTGATGAACCGGTGCTCTGCTGCCATGTGGAGGTGTCGGAGGTGTGCGGCCAAGAGTCCTTTGAAGATGGGCCAAGGTTCTGCTGTTTTATTGTCACGGAGATGGATGTTCCTGTTGAGATATAATGTATACCGGGCTATGGAGAGGGTTACAGTTGTCCATTCAGGCGTGCAAATTGTTTACAATGACAGAAAATGCGCTGCTGTTACAAATTGGAATAAGAGATGGAAAAGTATCCCTGCACACACAGATTAACTGCACTCTTTTCACTTTTTGATTCTCAGTTTGTTGGCAAGGAATGACTGACGTAGACCCATTTTGGATGAAAACCGTGTTTTGCGTTTGTGGAAATGAGCATCACGCAAGGACGTATGGGCTCTGTGGCGCAATGGATAGCGCATTGGACTTCTAGGCATTAGTTGCAAGGGCTTTCAAAGGTTGTGGGTTGGAGTCCCACCAGAGTCGCTAATGGTGAGAGAACATTTTTGTTTTTTACAATGGAACGTCTGCGCGCTTTACTATCTCATAAAAGGCACTGCTGAACAAGGTTTATTGCCAAGTGTGCTTGAAAAAGTAAGCAAATACATCTGCATCATGTCAAATAACATTATCTTGCAATTTTTCCTCAATATCCAGATTAACTGCAGTATATTGAGTGCGCAATAAATTGGCGAGAGTCGATTGATTGAAAGACTTCCAGTTTTTTTTATAGCTACATTGGTACAGGGGATTTAGCTCAAAGGTAGAAAGATTGATGCCCTCGCTCTCCATTAAACACAGTTGATTGGACAGGGGCTGAACTTTCGAATGTTGCTGGCTCGCTTTAAAAAAAAAAAGATGTTGCGGCTTGTCGAGTCGCAAATATTTTTTCAACTGGGCTGGATGTCTCTGTGGCGCAATTGGCCAGCGCGCTCGGCTGTTAACCGGGAGGTTGGTGGTTCGAGCCCACCCAGGGACGACAAGCTATTTTGGAAGAGCTATCGCAGGCAAAATCCACGAGGTAACATTGTTTGCTGAATATCTACCTGAAACAGGTTGGAGTAACATTTTAGAGGCGCTGTGGCTTAGTTGGTCAAAGTGCCTGTCTAGTAAATCCCAGCAGTGCCTTCATGATAGCCTTTCAAGCAAATCAGTTGTTTACATGTACAGAAAAACATATCACCCGAAAGAGCTATTTTGCAATTATAGATTGAACAGTATCCCTGAATAAACAGAGTAAATGCACTCTTTTCACTCCTTGTTTCTCAGTTTGATGGTAAGGAATGATTGATGTAGACCGTTTTCGGATGACTGTTTTCTTTTGTGAAAAAGGGGAATCAGACAAAAGTTGCAAAGGCATTCAAAGGCTGTGAGTTCGAGACCCACCAGAGTCACTGTTGTAACCCCTGTTATCTACATTGGTAAATAGGAAAGCCTGCTTGTGTTATTAACTGATGAAAGGAACTGCTAAACTTGGTTCAATTACCACAGAATCCCAGTGTGCTATAGGCTGGCCACTGCTTGGTAGGAGTTTCCCGTACGTGAGTGACTGTTCCTTCCTTCCTTCACGCCCCGCTCAACCTCGTCTTCTTCTAAAGAGCTTGGCGCTGTCCTCAGAAGCTTTGGTCTTACTCCGCACCTGAGTGGCCCCACCAAGGGCAAAGGGCACACTCTGGACCTGCTAATGACAAAGCGGGTTAACATTTCAAATTACAGTGTGGTAAATGTTACTTTGTCTGATGGTTTCTGTATTTCTCCAGGTGCAATGAGTTTGCAGTCTTCTTTGCAAGACTCAGTTCAGAACATTAAAAATACCATTATTTGCAGATAACAAGCACGCAGCCAGCTAGACAACTGGAGTTAACCCATTTTGCATTTTTGGCTGACAAAACTGTCCAAGAGATCACCACAAGTCTGAGTTCCACTACATGCTGCCTTTATGCATTGTCTACCAGATTTTTAAAGTCTACGGTGAGCAGTCTGTTGGCTCCAATCACTCAAAAAGTCAACATGTCGCTTGGATCTGGAATATTCCCAAGAGCCTTAAAACTGCGGTCATTAAGCCTCTCTTAAAGAAGAGCAGTCTTGATGCCACAGTGCTAAATAATTACCGGCCCATTTCAAACCTACTACTACTACTCAGTTGTCCATTATTTTAATTTTTTTTTTATCTTTTATTATCAAAAACATCTTACAAGTATTTACATATATTTACATAATTGTACAGACAAACATCACACACAAGTGCAAGGGAATGGGATACACAAGGGCAGGGGGAGAAGAGACAAAAAATTACAGAAAATCAAACACACCATCATTCTCCAAACTTTCTTCAGTGATGGGGGTTGATGCCGTGGTTGGGGGAGGTGATGCCGGGGTCAGAAGATGATGTCCAGGTTTCCAGAGGGTATAAGGTGGATCAGGGTGTTGTGGGGGACGAGGTGGGTGATGAACCGGTGCTCTGCTGCCATGTGGAGGTGTCGGAGGTGTGCGGCCAAGAGTCCTTTGAAGATGGGCCAAGGTTCTGCTGTTTTATTGTCACGGAGATGGATGTTCCTGTTGAGATATAATGTATACCGGGCTATGGAGAGGGTTACAGTTGTCCATTCAGGCGTGCAAATTATTTACAATGACAGAAAATGCGCTGCTGTTACAAATTGGAATAAGAGATGGAAAAGTATCCCTGCACACACAGATTAACTGCACTCTTTTCACTTTTTGATTCTCAGTTTGTTGGCAAGGAATGACTGACGTAGACCCATTTTGGATGAAAACCGTGTTTTGCGTTTGTGGAAATGAGCATCACGCAAAGATGTATGGGCTCTGTGGCGCAATGGATAGCGCATTGGACTCCTAGGCATTAGTTGCAAGGGCTTTCAAAGGTTGTGGGTTGAGTCCCACTAGAGTCGCTAATGGTGAGAGAACATTTTTGTTTTTTACAATGGAACGTCTGCGCGCTTTACTATCTGATAAAAGGCACTGCTGAACGAGGTTTATTGCCAAGTGTGCTTGAAAAAGTAAGCAAATACATCGGCATTATGTCAAATAACATTATCTTGCAATTTTTCCTCAATATCCAGATTAACTGCAGTATATTGAGTGCGCAATAAATTGGCGAGAGTCGATTGATTGAAAGACTTCCAGTTTTTTTTATAGCTACATTGGTACAGGGGATTTAGCTCAAAGGTAGAAAGATTGATGCCCTCGCTCTCCATTAAACACAGTTGATTGGACAGGGGCTGAACTTTCGAATGTTGCTGGCTCGCTTTAAAAAAAAAAAGATGTTGCGGCTTGTCAAGTCGCAAATATTTTTTCGACTGGGCTGGATGTCTCTGTGGCGCAATTGGCCAGCGCGCACGGCTGTTAACCGGGAGGTTGGTGGTTTGAGCCCACCCAGGGACGAGAAGCTATTTTGGAAGAGCTATCGCAGCCAAAATCCACGGGGTAACATTGTTTGCTGAATATCTACCTGAAACAGGTTGGAGTAACACTTTAGAGGCGCTGTGGCTTAGTTGGTCAAAGTGCCTGTCTAGCAAATCCCAGCAGTGCTTTCATGATAGCCTTTCAAGCAAATCAGTTGTTTACATGTACAGAAAAACATATCACCCGAAAGAGCTATTTTGCAATTAGAGATTGAACAGTATCCCTGAATAAACAGAGTAAATGCACTCTTTTCACTCCTTGTTTCTCAGTTTGATGGTAAGGAATGATTGATGTAGACCGTTTTCGGATGACTGTTTTCTTTTGTGAAAAAGGGGAATCAGACAAAAGTTGCAAAGGCATTCAAAGGCTGTGAGTTCGAGACCCACCAGAGTCACTGTTGTAACCCCTGTTATCTACATTGGTAAATAGGAAAGCCTGCTTGTGTTATTAACTGATGAAAGGAACTGCTAAACTTGGTTCAATTACCACAGAATCCCAGTGTGCTATAGGCTGGCCACTGCTTGGTAGGAGTTTCCCGTACGTGAGTGACTGTTCCTTCCTTCCTTCACGCCCCGCTCAACCTCGTCTTCTTCTAAAGAGCTTGGCGCTGTCCTCAGAAGCTTTGGTCTTACTCCGCACCTGAGTGGCCCCACCAAGGGCAAAGGGCACACTCTGGACCTGCTAATGACAAAGCGGGTTAACATTTCAAATTACAGTGTGGTAAATGTTACTTTGTCTGATGGTTTCTGTATTTCTCCAGGTGCAATGAGTTTGCAGTCTTCTTTGCAAGACTCAGTTCAGAACATTAAAAATACCATTATTTGCAGATAACAAGCACGCAGCCAGCTAGACAACTGGAGTTAACCCATTTTGCATTTTTGGCTGACAAAACTGTCCAAGAGATCACCACAAGTCTGAGTTCCACTACATGCTGCCTTTATGCATTGTCTACCAGATTTTTAAAGTCTACGGTGAGCAGTCTGTTGGCTCCAATCACTCAAAAAGTCAACATGTCGCTTGGATCTGGAATATTCCCAAGAGCCTTAAAACTGCGGTCATTAAGCCTCTCTTAAAGAAGAGCAGTCTTGATGCCACAGTGCTAAATAATTACCGGCCCATCTCAAACCTACTATTACTACTCAGTTGTCCATTATTTTATTTTTTTTATCTTTTATTATCAAAAACATCTTACAAGTATTTACATATATTTACATAATTGTACAGACAAACATCACACACAAGTGCAAGGGAATGGGATACACAAGGGCAGGGGGAGAAGAGACAAAAAATTACAGAAAATCAAACACACAATCGTTCTTCAAACTTTCTTCAGTGATGGGGGGTGATGCCGTGGATGGGGGGGTGATGCCGGGGTCAGAAGATGATGTCCAGGTTTCCAGAGGGTATAAGGTGGATCAGGGTGTTGTGGGGGATGAGGTGGGTGATGAACCGGTGCTCTGCTGCCATGTGGAGGTGTCGGAGGTGTGCGGCCAAGAGTCCTTTGAAGATGGGCCAAGGTTCTGCTGTTTTATTGTCACGGAGATGGATGTTCCTGTTGAGATATAATGTATACCGGGCTATGGAGAGGGTTACAGTTGTCCATTCAGGCGTGCAAATTATTTACAATGACAGAAAATGCGCTGCTGTTACAAATTGGAATAAGAGATGGAAAAGTATCCCTGCACACACAGATTAACTGCACTCTTTTCACTTTTTGATTCTCAGTTTGTTGGCAAGGAATGACTGACGTAGACCCATTTTGGATGAAAACCGTGTTTTGCGTTTGTGGAAATGAGCATCACGCAAGGATGTATGGGCTCTGTGGCGCAATGGATAGCGCATTGGACTTCTAGGCATTAGTTACAAGGGCTTTCAAAGGTTGTGGGTTGAGTCCCACTAGAGTCGCTAATGGTGAGAGAACATTTTTGTTTTTTATAATGGAACGTCTGCGCGCTTTACTATCTGATAAAAGGCACTGCTGAACGAGGTTTATTGCCAAGTGTGCTTGAAAAAGTAAGCAAATACATCGGCATTATGTCAAATAACATTATCTTGCAATTTTTCCTCAATATCCAGATTAACTGCAGTATATTGAGTGCGCAATAAATTGGCGAGAGTCGATTGATTGAAAGACTTCCAGTTTTTTTTATAGCTACATTGGTACAGGGGATTTAGCTCAAAGGTAGAAAGATTGATGCCCTCGCTCTCCATTAAACACAGTTGATTGGACAGGGGCTGAACTTTCGAATGTTGCTGGCTCGCTTTAAAAAAAAAAAGATGTTGCGGCTTGTCAAGTCGCAAATATTTTTTCGACTGGGCTGGATGTCTCTGTGGCGCAATTGGCCAGCGCGCTCGGCTGTTAACCGGGAGGTTGGTGGTTCGAGCCCACTCAGGGACGACAAGCTATTTTGGAAGAGCTATCGCAGGCAAAATCCACGAGGTAACATTGTTTGCTGAATATCTACCTGAAACAGGTTGGAGTAACATTTTAGAGGCGCTGTGGCTTAGTTGGTCAAAGTGCCTGTCTAGTAAATCCCAGCAGTGCCTTCATGATAGCCTTTCAAGCAAATCAGTTGTTTACATGTACAGAAAAACATATCACCTGAAAGAGCTATTTTGCAATTATAGATTGAACAGTATCCCTGAATAAACAGAGTAAATGCACTCTTTTCACTCCTTGTTTCTCAGTTTGATGGTAAGGAATGATTGATGTAGACCGTTTTCGGATGACTGTTTTGCTTTTGTGAAAAAGGGGAATCAGACAAAAGTTGCAAAGGCATTCAAAGGCTGTGAGTTCGAGACCCACCAGAGTCACTGTTGTAACCCCTGTTATCTACATTGGTAAATAGGAAAGCCTGCTTGTGTTATTAACTGATGAAAGGAACTGCTAAACTTGGTTCAATTACCACAGAATCCCAGTGTGCTATATGCTGGCCACTGCTTGGTAGGAGTTTCCCGTACGTGAGTGACTGTTCCTTCCTTCCTTCACGCCCCGCTCAACCTCGTCTTCTTCTAAAGAGCTTGGCGCTGTCCTCAGAAGCTTTGGTCTTACTCAGCACCTGAGTGGCCCCACCAAGGGCAAAGGGCACACTCTGGACCTGCTAATGACAAAGCGGGTTAACATTTCAAATTACAGTGTGGTAAATGTTACTTTGTCTGATGGTTTCTGTATTTCTCCAGGTGCAATGAGTTTGCAGTCTTCTTTGCAAGACTCAGTTCAGAACATTAAAAATACCATTATTTGCAGATAACAAGCACGCAGCCAGCTAGACAACTGGAGTTAACCCATTTTGCATTTTTGGCTGACAAAACTGTCCAAGAGATCACCACAAGTCTGAGTTCCACTACATGCTGCCTTTGTGCATTGTCTACCAGATTTTTAAAGTCTACGGTGAGCAGTCTGTTGGCTCCAATCACTCAAAAAGTCAACATGTCGCTTGGATCTGGAATATTCCCAAGAGCCTTAAAACTGCGGTCATTAAGCCTCTCTTAAAGAAGAGCAGTCTTGATGCCACAGTGCTAAATAATTACCGGCCCATCTCAAACCTACTACTACTACTCAGTTGTCCATTATTTTATTTTTTTTATCTTTTATTATCAAAAACATCTTACAAGTATTTACATATATTTACATAATTGTACAGACAAACATCACACACAAGTGCAAGGGAATGGGATACACAAGGGCAGGGGGAGAAGAGACAAAAAATTACAGAAAATCAAACACACAATCATTCTTCAAACTTTCTTCAGTGATGGGGGGTGATGCCGTGGATGGGGGGGTGATGCCGGGGTCAGAAGATGATGTCCAGGTTTCCAGAGGGTATAAGGTGGATCAGGGTGTTGTGGGGGATGAGGTGGGTGATGAACCGGTGCTCTGCTGCCATGTGGAGGTGTCGGAGGTGTGCGGCCAAGAGTCCTTTGAAGATGGGCCAAGGTTCTGCTGTTTTATTGTCACGGAGATGGATGTTCCTGTTGAGATATAATGTATACCGGGCTATGGAGAGGGTTACAGTTGTCCATTCAGGCGTGCAAATTATTTACAATGACAGAAAATGCGCTGCTGTTACAAATTGGAATAAGAGATGGAAAAGTATCCCTGCACACACAGATTAACTGCACTCTTTTCACTTTTTGATTCTCAGTTTGTTGGCAAGGAATGACTGACGTAGACCCATTTTGGATGAAAACCGTGTTTTGCGTTTGTGGAAATGAGCATCACGCAAGGATGTATGGGCTCTGTGGCGCAATGGATAGCGCATTGGACTTCTAGGCATTAGTTACAAGGGCTTTCAAAGGTTGTGGGTTGAGTCCCACTAGAGTCGCTAATGGTGAGAGAACATTTTTGTTTTTTATAATGGAACGTCTGCGCGCTTTACTATCTGATAAAAGGCACTGCTGAACGAGGTTTATTGCCAAGTGTGCTTGAAAAAGTAAGCAAATACATCGGCATTATGTCAAATAACATTATCTTGCAATTTTTCCTCAATATCCAGATTAACTGCAGTATATTGAGTGCGCAATAAATTGGCGAGAGTCGATTGATTGAAAGACTTCCAGTTTTTTTTATAGCTACATTGGTACAGGGGATTTAGCTCAAAGGTAGAAAGATTGATGCCCTCGCTCTCCATTAAACACAGTTGATTGGACAGGGGCTGAACTTTCGAATGTTGCTGGCTCGCTTTAAAAAAAAAAAGATGTTGCGGCTTGTCAAGTCGCAAATATTTTTTCGACTGGGCTGGATGTCTCTGTGGCGCAATTGGCCAGCGCGCTCGGCTGTTAACCGGGAGGTTGGTGGTTCGAGCCCACCCAGGGACGACAAGCTATTTTGGAAGAGCTATCGCAGGCAAAATCCACGAGGTAACATTGTTTGCTGAATATCTACCTGAAACAGGTTGGAGTAACATTTTAGAGGCGCTGTGGCTTAGTTGGTCAAAGTGCCTGTCTAGTAAATCCCAGCAGTGCCTTCATGATAGCCTTTCAAGCAAATCAGTTGTTTACATGTACAGAAAAACATATCACCTGAAAGAGCTATTTTGCAATTATAGATTGAACAGTATCCCTGAATAAACAGAGTAAATGCACTCTTTTCACTCCTTGTTTCTCAGTTTGATGGTAAGGAATGATTGATGTAGACCGTTTTCGGATGACTGTTTTGCTTTTGTGAAAAAGGGGAATCAGACAAAAGTTGCAAAGGCATTCAAAGGCTGTGAGTTCGAGACCCACCAGAGTCACTGTTGTAACCCCTGTTATCTACATTGGTAAATAGGAAAGCCTGCTTGTGTTATTAACTGATGAAAGGAACTGCTAAACTTGGTTCAATTACCACAGAATCCCAGTGTGCTATATGCTGGCCACTGCTTGGTAGGAGTTTCCCGTACGTGAGTGACTGTTCCTTCCTTCCTTCACGCCCCGCTCAACCTCGTCTTCTTCTAAAGAGCTTGGCGCTGTCCTCAGAAGCTTTGGTCTTACTCAGCACCTGAGTGGCCCCACCAAGGGCAAAGGGCACACTCTGGACCTGCTAATGACAAAGCGGGTTAACATTTCAAATTACAGTGTGGTAAATGTTACTTTGTCTGATGGTTTCTGTATTTCTCCAGGTGCAATGAGTTTGCAGTCTTCTTTGCAAGACTCAGTTCAGAACATTAAAAATACCATTATTTGCAGATAACAAGCACGCAGCCAGCTAGACAACTGGAGTTAACCCATTTTGCATTTTTGGCTGACAAAACTGTCCAAGAGATCACCACAAGTCTGAGTTCCACTACATGCTGCCTTTATGCATTGCCTACTAGATTTTTAAAGTCTACGGTGAGCAGTCTGTTGGCTCCACTCACTCAAAAAGTCAACATGTTGCTTCGATCTGGAATATTCCCAAGAGCCTTAAAACTGCGGTCATTAAGCCTCTCTTAAAGAAGAGCAGTCTTGATGCCACAGTGCTAAATAATTACCGGCCCATTTCAAACCTACTACTACTACTCAGTTGTCCATTATTTTAATTTTTTTTTTATCTTTTATTATCAAAAACATCTTACAAGTATTTACATATATTTACATAATTGTACAGACAAACATCACACACAAGTGCAAGGGAATGGGATACACAAGGGCAGGGGGAGAAGAGACAAAAAATTACAGAAAATCAAACACACCATCATTCTCCAAACTTTCTTCAGTGATGGGGGTTGATGCCGTGGTTGGGGGAGGTGATGCCGGGGTCAGAAGATGATGCCCAGGTTTCCAGAGGGTATAAGGTGGATCAGGGTGTTGTGGGGGACGAGGTGGGTGATGAACCGGTGCTCTGCTGCCATGTGGAGGTGTCGGAGGTGTGCGGCCAAGAGTCCTTTGAAGATGGGCCAAGGTTCTGCTGTTTTATTGTCACGGAGATGGATGTTCCTGTTGAGATATAATGTATACCGGGCTATGGAGAGGGTTACAGTTGTCCATTCAGGCGTGCAAATTGTTTACAATGACAGAAAATGCGCTGCTGTTACAAATTGGAATAAGAGATGGAAAAGTATCCCTGCACACACAGATTAACTGCACTCTTTTCACTTTTTGATTCTCAGTTTGTTGGCAAGGAATGACTGACGTAGACCCATTTTGGATGAAAACCGTGTTTTGCGTTTGTGGAAATGAGCATCACGCAAGGACGTATGGGCTCTGTGGCGCAATGGATAGCGCATTGGACTTCTAGGCATTAGTTGCAAGGGCTTTCAAAGGTTGTGGGTTGAGTCCCACTGGAGTCGCTAATGGCGAGAGAACATTTTTGTTTTTTACAATGGAACGTCTGCGCGCTTTACTATCTGATAAAAAGCACTGCTGAACGAGGTTTATTGCCAAGTGTGCTTGAAAAAGTAAGCAAATACATCGGCATTATGTCAAATAACATTATCTTGCAATTTTTCCTCAATATCCAGATTAACTGCAGTATATTGAGTGCGCAATAAATTGGCGAGAGTCGATTGATTGAAAGACTTCCAGTTTTTTTTATAGCTACATTGGTACAGGGGATTTAGCTCAAAGGTAGAAAGATTGATGCCCTCGCTCTCCATTAAACACAGTTGATTGGACAGGGGCTGAACTTTCGAATGTTGCTGGCTCGCTTTAAAAAAAAAAAGATGTTGCGGCTTGTCAAGTCGCAAATATTTTTTCGACTGGGCTGGATGTCTCTGTGGCGCAATTGGCCAGCGCGCTCGGCTGTTAACCGGGAGGTTGGTGGTTCGAGCCCACCCAGGGACGACAAGCTATTTTGGAAGAGCTATCGCAGGCAAAATCCACGAGGTAACATTGTTTGCTGAATATCTACCTGAAACAGGTTGGAGTAACATTTTAGAGGCGCTGTGGCTTAGTTGGTCAAAGTGCCTGTCTAGTAAATCCCAGCAGTGCCTTCATGATAGCCTTTCAAGCAAATCAGTTGTTTACATGTACAGAAAAACATATCACCTGAAAGAGCTATTTTGCAATTATAGATTGAACAGTATCCCTGAATAAACAGAGTAAATGCACTCTTTTCACTCCTTGTTTCTCAGTTTGATGGTAAGGAATGATTGATGTAGACCGTTTTCGGATGACTGTTTTGCTTTTGTGAAAAAGGGGAATCAGACAAAAGTTGCAAAGGCATTCAAAGGCTGTGAGTTCGAGACCCACCAGAGTCACTGTTGTAACCCCTGTTATCTACATTGGTAAATAGGAAAGCCTGCTTGTGTTATTAACTGATGAAAGGAACTGCTAAACTTGGTTCAATTACCACAGAATCCCAGTGTGCTATATGCTGGCCACTGCTTGGTAGGAGTTTCCCGTACGTGAGTGACTGTTCCTTCCTTCCTTCACGCCCCGCTCAACCTCGTCTTCTTCTAAAGAGCTTGGCGCTGTCCTCAGAAGCTTTGGTCTTACTCAGCACCTGAGTGGCCCCACCAAGGGCAAAGGGCACACTCTGGACCTGCTAATGACAAAGCGGGTTAACATTTCAAATTACAGTGTGGTAAATGTTACTTTGTCTGATGGTTTCTGTATTTCTCCAGGTGCAATGAGTTTGCAGTCTTCTTTGCAAGACTCAGTTCAGAACATTAAAAATACCATTATTTGCAGATAACAAGCACGCAGCCAGCTAGACAACTGGAGTTAACCCATTTTGCATTTTTGGCTGACAAAACTGTCCAAGAGATCACCACAAGTCTGAGTTCCACTACATGCTGCCTTTATGCATTGCCTACTAGATTTTTAAAGTCTACGGTGAGCAGTCTGTTGGCTCCACTCACTCAAAAAGTCAACATGTTGCTTCGATCTGGAATATTCCCAAGAGCCTTAAAACTGCGGTCATTAAGCCTCTCTTAAAGAAGAGCAGTCTTGATGCCACAGTGCTAAATAATTACCGGCCCATTTCAAACCTACTACTACTACTCAGTTGTCCATTATTTTATTTTTTTTTTTATCTTTTATTATCAAAAACATCTTACAAGTATTTACATATATTTACATAATTGTACAGACAAACATCACACACAAGTGCAAGGGAATGGGATACACAAGGGCAGGGGGAGAAGAGACAAAAAATTACAGAAAATCAAACACACCATCATTCTCCAAACTTTCTTCAGTGATGGGGGTTGATGCCGTGGTTGGGGGAGGTGATGCCGGGGTCAGAAGATGATGCCCAGGTTTCCAGAGGGTATAAGGTGGATCAGGGTGTTGTGGGGGACGAGGTGGGTGATGAACCGGTGCTCTGCTGCCATGTGGAGGTGTCGGAGGTGTGCGGCCAAGAGTCCTTTGAAGATGGGCCAAGGTTCTGCTGTTTTATTGTCACGGAGATGGATGTTCCTGTTGAGATATAATGTATACCGGGCTATGGAGAGGGTTACAGTTGTCCATTCAGGCGTGCAAATTGTTTACAATGACAGAAAATGCGCTGCTGTTACAAATTGGAATAAGAGATGGAAAAGTATCCCTGCACACACAGATTAACTGCACTCTTTTCACTTTTTGATTCTCAGTTTGTTGGCAAGGAATGACTGACGTAGACCCATTTTGGATGAAAACCGTGTTTTGCGTTTGTGGAAATGAGCATCACGCAAGGACGTATGGGCTCTGTGGCGCAATGGATAGCGCATTGGACTTCTAGGCATTAGTTGCAAGGGCTTTCAAAGGTTGTGGGTTGAGTCCCACTGGAGTCGCTAATGGCGAGAGAACATTTTTGTTTTTTACAATGGAACGTCTGCGCGCTTTACTATCTGATAAAAAGCACTGCTGAACGAGGTTTATTGCCAAGTGTGCTTGAAAAAGTAAGCAAATACATCGGCATTATGTCAAATAACATTATCTTGCAATTTTTCCTCAATATCCAGATTAACTGCAGTATATTGAGTGCGCAATAAATTGGCGAGAGTCGATTGATTGAAAGACTTCCAGTTTTTTTTTATAGCTACATTGGTACAGGGGATTTAGCTCAAAGGTAGAAAGATTGATGCCCTCGCTCTCCATTAAACTCAGTTGATTGGACAGGGGCTGAACTTTCGAATGTTGCTGGCTCGCTTTAAAAAAAAAAAGATGTTGCGGCTTGTCGAGTCGCAAATATTTTATTGACTAGGCTGGATGTCTCTGTGGCGCAATTGGCCAGCGCGCTCGGCTGTTAACCGGGAGGTTGGTGGTTTGAGCCCACCCAGGGACGAGAAGCTATTTTGGAAGAGCTATCGCAGGCAAAATCCACGAGGTAACATTGTTTGCTGAATATCTACCTGAAACAGGTTGGAGTAACATTTTAGAGGCGCTGTGGCTTAGTTGGTCAAAGTGCCTGTCTAGTAAATCCCAGCAGTGCCTTCATGATAGCCTTTCAAGCAAATCAGTTGTTTACATGTACAGAAAAACATATCACCTGAAAGAGCTATTTTGCAATTATAGATTGAACAGTATCCCTGAATAAACAGAGTAAATGCACTCTTTTCACTCCTTGTTTCTCAGTTTGATGGTAAGGAATGATTGATGTAGACCGTTTTCGGATGACTGTTTTGCTTTTGTGAAAAAGGGGAATCAGACAAAAGTTGCAAAGGCATTCAAAGGCTGTGAGTTCGAGACCCACCAGAGTCACTGTTGTAACCCCTGTTATCTACATTGGTAAATAGGAAAGCCTGCTTGTGTTATTAACTGATGAAAGGAACTGCTAAACTTGGTTCAATTACCACAGAATCCCAGTGTGCTATAGGCTGGCCACTGCTTGGTAGGAGTTTCCCGTACGTGAGTGACTGTTCCTTCCTTCCTTCACGCCCCGCTCAACCTCGTCTTCTTCTAAAGAGCTTGGCGCTGTCCTCAGAAGCTTTGGTCTTACTCCGCACCTGAGTGGCCCCACCAAGGGCAAAGGGCACACTCTGGACCTGCTAATGACAAAGCGGGTTAACATTTCAAATTACAGTGTGGTAAATGTTACTTTGTCTGATGGTTTCTGTATTTCTCCAGGTGCAATGAGTTTGCAGTCTTCTTTGCAAGACTCAGTTCAGAACATTAAAAATACCATTATTTGCAGATAACAAGCACGCAGCCAGCTAGACAACTGGAGTTAACCCATTTTGCATTTTTGGCTGACAAAACTGTCCAAGAGATCACCACAAGTCTGAGTTCCACTACATGCTGCCTTTATGCATTGTCTACCAGATTTTTAAAGTCTACGGTGAGCAGTCTGTTGGCTCCAATCACTCAAAAAGTCAACATGTCGCTTGGATCTGGAATATTCCCAAGAGCCTTAAAACTGCGGTCATTAAGCCTCTCTTAAAGAAGAGCAGTCTTGATGCCACAGTGCTAAATAATTACCGGCCCATCTCAAACCTACTACTACTACTCAGTTGTCCATTATTTTATTTTTTTTATCTTTTATTATCAAAAACATCTTACAAGTATTTACATATATTTACATAATTGTACAGACAAACATCACACACAAGTGCAAGGGAATGGGATACACAAGGGCAGGGGGAGAAGAGACAAAAAATTACAGAAAATCAAACACACAATCGTTCTTCAAACTTTCTTCAGTGATGGGGGGTGATGCCGTGGATGGGGGGGTGATGCCGGGGTCAGAAGATGATGTCCAGGTTTCCAGAGGGTATAAGGTGGATCAGGGTGTTGTGGGGGATGAGGTGGGTGATGAACCGGTGCTCTGCTGCCATGTGGAGGTGTCGGAGGTGTGCGGCCAAGAGTCCTTTGAAGATGGGCCAAGGTTCTGCTGTTTTATTGTCACGGAGATGGATGTTCCTGTTGAGATATAATGTATACCGGGCTATGGAGAGGGTTACAGTTGTCCATTCAGGCGTGCAAATTATTTACAATGACAGAAAATGTGCTGCTGTTACAAATTGGAATAAGAGATGGAAAAGTATCCCTGCACACACAGATTAACTGCACTCTTTTCACTTTTTGATTCTCAGTTTGTTGGCAAGGAATGACTGACGTAGACCCATTTTGGATGAAAACCGTGTTTTGCGTTTGTGGAAATGAGCATCACGCAAGGATGTATGGGCTCTGTGGCGCAATGGATAGCGCATTGGACTTCTAGGCATTAGTTGCAAGGGCTTTCAAAGGTTGTGGGTTGAGTCCCACTAGAGTCGCTAATGGTGAGAGAACATTTTTGTTTTTTACAATGGAACGTCTGCGCGCTTTACTATCTGATAAAAGGCACTGCTGAACGAGGTTTATTGCCAAGTGTGCTTGAAAAAGTAAGCAAATACATCGGCATTATGTCAAATAACATTATCTTGCAATTTTTCCTCAATATCCAGATTAACTGCAGTATATTGAGTGCGCAATAAATTGGCGAGAGTCGATTGATTGAAAGACTTCCAGTTTTTTTTATAGCTACATTGGTACAGGGGATTTAGCTCAAAGGTAGAAAGATTGATGCCCTCGCTCTCCATTAAACACAGTTGATTGGACAGGGGCTGAACTTTCGAATGTTGCTGGCTCGCTTTAAAAAAAAAAAGATGTTGCGGCTTGTCAAGTCGCAAATATTTTTTCGACTGGGCTGGATGTCTCTGTGGCGCAATTGGCCAGCGCGCTCGGCTGTTAACCGGGAGGTTGGTGGTTCGAGCCCACCCAGGGACGACAAGCTATTTTGGAAGAGCTATCGCAGGCAAAATCCACGAGGTAACATTGTTTGCTGAATATCTACCTGAAACAGGTTGGAGTAACATTTTAGAGGCGCTGTGGCTTAGTTGGTCAAAGTGCCTGTCTAGTAAATCCCAGCAGTGCCTTCATGATAGCCTTTCAAGCAAATCAGTTGTTTACATGTACAGAAAAACATATCACCTGAAAGAGCTATTTTGCAATTATAGATTGAACAGTATCCCTGAATAAACAGAGTAAATGCACTCTTTTCACTCCTTGTTTCTCAGTTTGATGGTAAGGAATGATTGATGTAGACCGTTTTCGGATGACTGTTTTCTTTTGTGAAAAAGGGGAATCAGACAAAAGTTGCAAAGGCATTCAAAGGCTGTGAGTTCGAGACCCACCAGAGTCACTGTTGTAACCCCTGTTATCTACATTGGTAAATAGGAAAGCCTGCTTGTGTTATTAACTGATGAAAGGAACTGCTAAACTTGGTTCAATTACCACAGAATCCCAGTGTGCTATAGGCTGGCCACTGCTTGGTAGGAGTTTCCCGTACGTGAGTGACTGTTCCTTCCTTCCTTCACGCCCCGCTCAACCTCGTCTTCTTCTAAAGAGCTTGGCGCTGTCCTCAGAAGCTTTGGTCTTACTCCGCACCTGAGTGGCCCCACCAAGGGCAAAGGGCACACTCTGGACCTGCTAATGACAAAGCGGGTTAACATTTCAAATTACAGTGTGGTAAATGTTACTTTGTCTGATGGTTTCTGTATTTCTCCAGGTGCAATGAGTTTGCAGTCTTCTTTGCAAGACTCAGTTCAGAACATTAAAAATACCATTATTTGCAGATAACAAGCACGCAGCCAGCTAGACAACTGGAGTTAACCCATTTTGCATTTTTGGCTGACAAAACTGTCCAAGAGATCACCACAAGTCTGAGTTCCACTACATGCTGCCTTTATGCATTGTCTACCAGATTTTTAAAGTCTACGGTGAGCAGTCTGTTGGCTCCAATCACTCAAAAAGTCAACATGTTGCTTGGATCTGGAATATTCCCAAGAGCCTTAAAACTGCGGTCATTAAGCCTCTCTTAAAGAAGAGCAGTCTTGATGCCACAGTGCTAAATAATTACCGGCCCATCTCAAACCTACTACTACTACTCAGTTGTCCATTATTTTATTTTTTTTATCTTTTATTATCAAAAACATCTTACAAGTATTTACATATATTTACATAATTGTACAGACAAACATCACACACAAGTGCAAGGGAATGGGATACACAAGGGCAGGGGGAGAAGAGACAAAAAATTACAGAAAATCAAACACACAATCATTCTTCAAACTTTCTTCAGTGATGGGGGGTGATGCCGTGGATGGGGGGGTGATGCCGGGGTCAGAAGATGATGTCCAGGTTTCCAGAGGGTATAAGGTGGATCAGGGTGTTGTGGGGGATGAGGTGGGTGATGAACCGGTGCTCTGCTGCCATGTGGAGGTGTCGGAGGTGTGCGGCCAAGAGTCCTTTGAAGATGGGCCAAGGTTCTGCTGTTTTATTGTCACGGAGATGGATGTTCCTGTTGAGATATAATGTATACCGGGCTATGGAGAGGGTTACAGTTGTCCATTCAGGCGTGCAAATTATTTACAATGACAGAAAATGCGCTGCTGTTACAAATTGGAATAAGAGATGGAAAAGTATCCCTGCACACACAGATTAACTGCACTCTTTTCACTTTTTGATTCTCAGTTTGTTGGCAAGGAATGACTGACGTAGACCCATTTTGGATGAAAACCGTGTTTTGCGTTTGTGGAAATGAGCATCACGCAAGGATGTATGGGCTCTGTGGCGCAATGGATAGCGCATTGGACTTCTAGGCATTAGTTGCAAGGGCTTTCAAAGGTTGTGGGTTGAGTCCCACTAGAGTCGCTAATGGTGAGAGAACATTTTTGTTTTTTACAATGGAACGTCTGCGCGCTTTACTATCTGATAAAAGGCACTGCTGAACGAGGTTTATTGCCAAGTGTGCTTGAAAAAGTAAGCAAATACATCGGCATTATGTCAAATAACATTATCTTGCAATTTTTCCTCAATATCCAGATTAACTGCAGTATATTGAGTGCGCAATAAATTGGCGAGAGTCGATTGATTGAAAGACTTCCAGTTTTTTTTATAGCTACATTGGTACAGGGGATTTAGCTCAAAGGTAGAAAGATTGATGCCCTCGCTCTCCATTAAACACAGTTGATTGGACAGGGGCTGAACTTTCGAATGTTGCTGGCTCGCTTTAAAAAAAAAAAGATGTTGCGGCTTGTCAAGTCGCAAATATTTTTTCGACTGGGCTGGATGTCTCTGTGGCGCAATTGGCCAGCGCGCTCGGCTGTTAACCGGGAGGTTGGTGGTTCGAGCCCACCCAGGGACGACAAGCTATTTTGGAAGAGCTATCGCAGGCAAAATCCACGAGGTAACATTGTTTGCTGAATATCTACCTGAAACAGGTTGGAGTAACATTTTAGAGGCGCTGTGGCTTAGTTGGTCAAAGTGCCTGTCTAGTAAATCCCAGCAGTGCCTTCATGATAGCCTTTCAAGCAAATCAGTTGTTTACATGTACAGAAAAACATATCACCTGAAAGAGCTATTTTGCAATTATAGATTGAACAGTATCCCTGAATAAACAGAGTAAATGCACTCTTTTCACTCCTTGTTTCTCAGTTTGATGGTAAGGAATGATTGATGTAGACCGTTTTCGGATGACTGTTTTCTTTTGTGAAAAAGGGGAACCAGACAAAAGTTGCAAAGGCATTCAAAGGCTGTGAGTTCGAGACCCACCAGAGTCACTGTTGTAACCCCTGTTATCTACATTGGTAAATAGGAAAGCCTGCTTGTGTTATTAACTGATGAAAGGAACTGCTAAACTTGGTTCTATTACCACAGAATCCCAGTGTGCTATAGGCTGGCCACTGCTTGGTAGGAGTTTCCCGTACGTGAGTGACTGTTCCTTCCTTCCTTCACGCCCCGCTCAACCTCGTCTTCTTCTAAAGAGCTTGGCGCTGTCCTCAGAAGCTTTGGTCTTACTCCGCACCTGAGTGGCCCCACCAAGGGCAAAGGGCACACTCTGGACCTGCTAATGACAAAGCGGGTTAACATTTCAAATTACAGTGTGGTAAATGTTACTTTGTCTGATGGTTTCTGTATTTCTCCAGGTGCAATGAGTTTGCAGTCTTCTTTGCAAGACTCAGTTCAGAACATTAAAAATACCATTATTTGCAGATAACAAGCACGCAGCCAGCTAGACAACTGGAGTTAACCCATTTTGCATTTTTGGCTGACAAAACTGTCCAAGAGATCACCACAAGTCTGAGTTCCACTACATGCTGCCTTTATGCATTGTCTACCAGATTTTTAAAGTCTACGGTGAGCAGTCTGTTGGCTCCAATCACTCAAAAAGTCAACATGTCGCTTGGATCTGGAATATTCCCAAGAGCCTTAAAACTGCGGTCATTAAGCCTCTCTTAAAGAAGAGCAGTCTTGATGCCACAGTGCTAAATAATTACCGGCCCATCTCAAACCTACTACTACTACTCAGTTGTCCATTATTTTATTTTTTTTATCTTTTATTATCAAAAACATCTTACAAGTATTTACATATATTTACATAATTGTACAGACAAACATCACACACAAGTGCAAGGGAATGGGATACACAAGGGCAGGGGGAGAAGAGACAAAAAATTACAGAAAATCAAACACACAATCATTCTTCAAACTTTCTTCAGTGATGGGGGGTGATGCCGTGGATGGGGGGGTGATGCCGGGGTCAGAAGATGATGTCCAGGTTTCCAGAGGGTATAAGGTGGATCAGGGTGTTGTGGGGGATGAGGTGGGTGATGAACCGGTGCTCTGCTGCCATGTGGAGGTGTCGGAGGTGTGCGGCCAAGAGTCCTTTGAAGATGGGCCAAGGTTCTGCTGTTTTATTGTCACGGAGATGGATGTTCCTGTTGAGATATAATGTATACCGGGCTATGGAGAGGGTTACAGTTGTCCATTCAGGCGTGCAAATTATTTACAATGACAGAAAATGCGCTGCTGTTACAAATTGGAATAAGAGATGGAAAAGTATCCCTGCACACACAGATTAACTGCACTCTTTTCACTTTTTGATTCTCAGTTTGTTGGCAAGGAATGACTGACGTAGACCCATTTTGGATGAAAACCGTGTTTTGCGTTTGTGGAAATGAGCATCACGCAAGGATGTATGGGCTCTGTGGCGCAATGGATAGCGCATTGGACTTCTAGGCATTAGTTGCAAGGGCTTTCAAAGGTTGTGGGTTGAGTCCCACTAGAGTCGCTAATGGTGAGAGAACATTTTTGTTTTTTACAATGGAACGTCTGCGCGCTTTACTATCTGATAAAAGGCACTGCTGAACGAGGTTTATTGCCAAGTGTGCTTGAAAAAGTAAGCAAATACATCGGCATTATGTCAAATAACATTATCTTGCAATTTTTCCTCAATATCCAGATTAACTGCAGTATATTGAGTGCGCAATAAATTGGCGAGAGTCGATTGATTGAAAGACTTCCAGTTTTTTTTATAGCTACATTGGTACAGGGGATTTAGCTCAAAGGTAGAAAGATTGATGCCCTCGCTCTCCATTAAACACAGTTGATTGGACAGGGGCTGAACTTTCGAATGTTGCTGGCTCGCTTTAAAAAAAAAAAGATGTTGCGGCTTGTCAAGTCGCAAATATTTTTTCGACTGGGCTGGATGTCTCTGTGGCGCAATTGGCCAGCGCGCTCGGCTGTTAACCGGGAGGTTGGTGGTTCGAGCCCACCCAGGGACGACAAGCTATTTTGGAAGAGCTATCGCAGGCAAAATCCACGAGGTAACATTGTTTGCTGAATATCTACCTGAAACAGGTTGGAGTAACATTTTAGAGGCGCTGTGGCTTAGTTGGTCAAAGTGCCTGTCTAGTAAATCCCAGCAGTGCCTTCATGATAGCCTTTCAAGCAAATCAGTTGTTTACATGTACAGAAAAACATATCACCTGAAAGAGCTATTTTGCAATTATAGATTGAACAGTATCCCTGAATAAACAGAGTAAATGCACTCTTTTCACTCCTTGTTTCTCAGTTTGATGGTAAGGAATGATTGATGTAGACCGTTTTCGGATGACTGTTTTCTTTTGTGAAAAAGGGGAACCAGACAAAAGTTGCAAAGGCATTCAAAGGCTGTGAGTTCGAGACCCACCAGAGTCACTGTTGTAACCCCTGTTATCTACATTGGTAAATAGGAAAGCCTGCTTGTGTTATTAACTGATGAAAGGAACTGCTAAACTTGGTTCTATTACCACAGAATCCCAGTGTGCTATAGGCTGGCCACTGCTTGGTAGGAGTTTCCCGTACGTGAGTGACTGTTCCTTCCTTCCTTCACGCCCCGCTCAACCTCGTCTTCTTCTAAAGAGCTTGGCGCTGTCCTCAGAAGCTTTGGTCTTACTCCGCACCTGAGTGGCCCCACCAAGGGCAAAGGGCACACTCTGGACCTGCTAATGACAAAGCGGGTTAACATTTCAAATTACAGTGTGGTAAATGTTACTTTGTCTGATGGTTTCTGTATTTCTCCAGGTGCAATGAGTTTGCAGTCTTCTTTGCAAGACTCAGTTCAGAACATTAAAAATACCATTATTTGCAGATAACAAGCACGCAGCCAGCTAGACAACTGGAGTTAACCCATTTTGCATTTTTGGCTGACAAAACTGTCCAAGAGATCACCACAAGTCTGAGTTCCACTACATGCTGCCTTTATGCATTGTCTACCAGATTTTTAAAGTCTACGGTGAGCAGTCTGTTGGCTCCAATCACTCAAAAAGTCAACATGTCGCTTGGATCTGGAATATTCCCAAGAGCCTTAAAACTGCGGTCATTAAGCCTCTCTTAAAGAAGAGCAGTCTTGATGCCACAGTGCTAAATAATTACCGGCCCATCTCAAACCTACTACTACTACTCAGTTGTCCATTATTTTATTTTTTTTATCTTTTATTATCAAAAACATCTTACAAGTATTTACATATATTTACATAATTGTACAGACAAACATCACACACAAGTGCAAGGGAATGGGATACACAAGGGCAGGGGGAGAAGAGACAAAAAATTACAGAAAATCAAACACACAATCATTCTTCAAACTTTCTTCAGTGATGGGGGGTGATGCCGTGGATGGGGGGGTGATGCCGGGGTCAGAAGATGATGTCCAGGTTTCCAGAGGGTATAAGGTGGATCAGGGTGTTGTGGGGGATGAGGTGGGTGATGAACCGGTGCTCTGCTGCCATGTGGAGGTGTCGGAGGTGTGCGGCCAAGAGTCCTTTGAAGATGGGCCAAGGTTCTGCTGTTTTATTGTCACGGAGATGGATGTTCCTGTTGAGATATAATGTATACCGGGCTATGGAGAGGGTTACAGTTGTCCATTCAGGCGTGCAAATTATTTACAATGACAGAAAATGCGCTGCTGTTACAAATTGGAATAAGAGATGGAAAAGTATCCCTGCACACACAGATTAACTGCACTCTTTTCACTTTTTGATTCTCAGTTTGTTGGCAAGGAATGACTGACGTAGACCCATTTTGGATGAAAACCGTGTTTTGCGTTTGTGGAAATGAGCATCACGCAAGGATGTATGGGCTCTGTGGCGCAATGGATAGCGCATTGGACTTCTAGGCATTAGTTGCAAGGGCTTTCAAAGGTTGTGGGTTGAGTCCCACTAGAGTCGCTAATGGTGAGAGAACATTTTTGTTTTTTACAATGGAACGTCTGCGCGCTTTACTATCTGATAAAAGGCACTGCTGAACGAGGTTTATTGCCAAGTGTGCTTGAAAAAGTAAGCAAATACATCGGCATTATGTCAAATAACATTATCTTGCAATTTTTCCTCAATATCCAGATTAACTGCAGTATATTGAGTGCGCAATAAATTGGCGAGAGTCGATTGATTGAAAGACTTCCAGTTTTTTTTATAGCTACATTGGTACAGGGGATTTAGCTCAAAGGTAGAAAGATTGATGCCCTCGCTCTCCATTAAACACAGTTGATTGGACAGGGGCTGAACTTTCGAATGTTGCTGGCTCGCTTTAAAAAAAAAAAGATGTTGCGGATTGTCAAGTCGCAAATATTTTTTCGACTGGGCTGGATGTCTCTGTGGCGCAATTGGCCAGCGCGCTCGGCTGTTAACCGGGAGGTTGGTGGTTTGAGCCCACCCAGGGACGAGAAGCTATTTTGGAAGAGCTATCGCAGCCAAAATCCACGGGGTAACATTGTTTGCTGAATATCTACCTGAAACAGGTTGGAGTAACACTTTAGAGGCGCTGTGGCTTAGTTGGTCAAAGTGCCTGTCTAGCAAATCCCAGCAGTGCTTTCATGATAGCCTTTCAAGCAAATCAGTTGTTTACATGTACAGAAAAACATATCACCCGAAAGAGCTATTTTGCAATTAGAGATTGAACAGTATCCCTGAATAAACAGAGTAAATGCACTCTTTTCACTCCTTGTTTCTCAGTTTGATGGTAAGGAATGATTGATGTAGACCGTTTTCGGATGACTGTTTTCTTTTGTGAAAAAGGGGAATCAGACAAAAGTTGCAAAGGCATTCAAAGGCTGTGAGTTCGAGACCCACCAGAGTCACTGTTGTAACCCCTGTTATCTACATTGGTAAATAGGAAAGCCTGCTTGTGTTATTAACTGATGAAAGGAACTGCTAAACTTGGTTCAATTACCACAGAATCCCAGTGTGCTATAGGCTGGCCACTGCTTGGTAGGAGTTTCCCGTACGTGAGTGACTGTTCCTTCCTTCCTTCACGCCCCGCTCAACCTCGTCTTCTTCTAAAGAGCTTGGCGCTGTCCTCAGAAGCTTTGGTCTTACTCCGCACCTGAGTGGCCCCACCAAGGGCAAAGGGCACACTCTGGACCTGCTAATGACAAAGCGGGTTAACATTTCAAATTACAGTGTGGTAAATGTTACTTTGTCTGATGGTTTCTGTATTTCTCCAGGTGCAATGAGTTTGCAGTCTTCTTTGCAAGACTCAGTTCAGAACATTAAAAATACCATTATTTGCAGATAACAAGCACGCAGCCAGCTAGACAACTGGAGTTAACCCATTTTGCATTTTTGGCTGACAAAACTGTCCAAGAGATCACCACAAGTCTGAGTTCCACTACATGCTGCCTTTATGCATTGTCTACCAGATTTTTAAAGTCTACGGTGAGCAGTCTGTTGGCTCCAATCACTCAAAAAGTCAACATGTTGCTTGGATCTGGAATATTCCCAAGAGCCTTAAAACTGCGGTCATTAAGCCTCTCTTAAAGAAGAGCAGTCTTGATGCCACAGTGCTAAATAATTACCGGCCCATCTCAAACCTACTACTACTACTCAGTTGTCCATTATTTTATTTTTTTTATCTTTTATTATCAAAAACATCTTACAAGTATTTACATATATTTACATAATTGTACAGACAAACATCACACACAAGTGCAAGGGAATGGGATACACAAGGGCAGGGGGAGAAGAGACAAAAAATTACAGAAAATCAAACACACAATCATTCTTCAAACTTTCTTCAGTGATGGGGGGTGATGCCGTGGATGGGGGGGTGATGCCGGGGTCAGAAGATGATGTCCAGGTTTCCAGAGGGTATAAGGTGGATCAGGGTGTTGTGGGGGATGAGGTGGGTGATGAACCGGTGCTCTGCTGCCATGTGGAGGTGTCGGAGGTGTGCGGCCAAGAGTCCTTTGAAGATGGGCCAAGGTTCTGCTGTTTTATTGTCACGGAGATGGATGTTCCTGTTGAGATATAATGTATACCGGGCTATGGAGAGGGTTACAGTTGTCCATTCAGGCGTGCAAATTATTTACAATGACAGAAAATGCGCTGCTGTTACAAATTGGAATAAGAGATGGAAAAGTATCCCTGCACACACAGATTAACTGCACTCTTTTCACTTTTTGATTCTCAGTTTGTTGGCAAGGAATGACTGACGTAGACCCATTTTGGATGAAAACCGTGTTTTGCGTTTGTGGAAATGAGCATCACGCAAGGATGTATGGGCTCTGTGGCGCAATGGATAGCGCATTGGACTTCTAGGCATTAGTTGCAAGGGCTTTCAAAGGTTGTGGGTTGAGTCCCACTAGAGTCGCTAATGGTGAGAGAACATTTTTGTTTTTTACAATGGAACGTCTGCGCGCTTTACTATCTGATAAAAGGCACTGCTGAACGAGGTTTATTGCCAAGTGTGCTTGAAAAAGTAAGCAAATACATCGGCATTATGTCAAATAACATTATCTTGCAATTTTTCCTCAATATCCAGATTAACTGCAGTATATTGAGTGCGCAATAAATTGGCGAGAGTCGATTGATTGAAAGACTTCCAGTTTTTTTTATAGCTACATTGGTACAGGGGATTTAGCTCAAAGGTAGAAAGATTGATGCCCTCGCTCTCCATTAAACACAGTTGATTGGACAGGGGCTGAACTTTCGAATGTTGCTGGCTCGCTTTAAAAAAAAAAAGATGTTGCGGCTTGTCAAGTCGCAAATATTTTTTCGACTGGGCTGGATGTCTCTGTGGCGCAATTGGCCAGCGCGCTCGGCTGTTAACCGGGAGGTTGGTGGTTCGAGCCCACCCAGGGACGACAAGCTATTTTGGAAGAGCTATCGCAGGCAAAATCCACGAGGTAACATTGTTTGCTGAATATCTACCTGAAACAGGTTGGAGTAACATTTTAGAGGCGCTGTGGCTTAGTTGGTCAAAGTGCCTGTCTAGTAAATCCCAGCAGTGCCTTCATGATAGCCTTTCAAGCAAATCAGTTGTTTACATGTACAGAAAAACATATCACCTGAAAGAGCTATTTTGCAATTATAGATTGAACAGTATCCCTGAATAAACAGAGTAAATGCACTCTTTTCACTCCTTGTTTCTCAGTTTGATGGTAAGGAATGATTGATGTAGACCGTTTTCGGATGACTGTTTTCTTTTGTGAAAAAGGGGAACCAGACAAAAGTTGCAAAGGCATTCAAAGGCTGTGAGTTCGAGACCCACCAGAGTCACTGTTGTAACCCCTGTTATCTACATTGGTAAATAGGAAAGCCTGCTTGTGTTATTAACTGATGAAAGGAACTGCTAAACTTGGTTCTATTACCACAGAATCCCAGTGTGCTATAGGCTGGCCACTGCTTGGTAGGAGTTTCCCGTACGTGAGTGACTGTTCCTTCCTTCCTTCACGCCCCGCTCAACCTCGTCTTCTTCTAAAGAGCTTGGCGCTGTCCTCAGAAGCTTTGGTCTTACTCCGCACCTGAGTGGCCCCACCAAGGGCAAAGGGCACACTCTGGACCTGCTAATGACAAAGCGGGTTAACATTTCAAATTACAGTGTGGTAAATGTTACTTTGTCTGATGGTTTCTGTATTTCTCCAGGTGCAATGAGTTTGCAGTCTTCTTTGCAAGACTCAGTTCAGAACATTAAAAATACCATTATTTGCAGATAACAAGCACGCAGCCAGCTAGACAACTGGAGTTAACCCATTTTGCATTTTTGGCTGACAAAACTGTCCAAGAGATCACCACAAGTCTGAGTTCCACTACATGCTGCCTTTATGCATTGTCTACCAGATTTTTAAAGTCTACGGTGAGCAGTCTGTTGGCTCCAATCACTCAAAAAGTCAACATGTCGCTTGGATCTGGAATATTCCCAAGAGCCTTAAAACTGCGGTCATTAAGCCTCTCTTAAAGAAGAGCAGTCTTGATGCCACAGTGCTAAATAATTACCGGCCCATCTCAAACCTACTACTACTACTCAGTTGTCCATTATTTTATTTTTTTTATCTTTTATTATCAAAAACATCTTACAAGTATTTACATATATTTACATAATTGTACAGACAAACATCACACACAAGTGCAAGGGAATGGGATACACAAGGGCAGGGGGAGAAGAGACAAAAAATTACAGAAAATCAAACACACAATCATTCTTCAAACTTTCTTCAGTGATGGGGGGTGATGCCGTGGATGGGGGGGTGATGCCGGGGTCAGAAGATGATGTCCAGGTTTCCAGAGGGTATAAGGTGGATCAGGGTGTTGTGGGGGATGAGGTGGGTGATGAACCGGTGCTCTGCTGCCATGTGGAGGTGTCGGAGGTGTGCGGCCAAGAGTCCTTTGAAGATGGGCCAAGGTTCTGCTGTTTTATTGTCACGGAGATGGATGTTCCTGTTGAGATATAATGTATACCGGGCTATGGAGAGGGTTACAGTTGTCCATTCAGGCGTGCAAATTATTTACAATGACAGAAAATGCGCTGCTGTTACAAATTGGAATAAGAGATGGAAAAGTATCCCTGCACACACAGATTAACTGCACTCTTTTCACTTTTTGATTCTCAGTTTGTTGGCAAGGAATGACTGACGTAGACCCATTTTGGATGAAAACCGTGTTTTGCGTTTGTGGAAATGAGCATCACGCAAGGATGTATGGGCTCTGTGGCGCAATGGATAGCGCAATGGACTTCTAGGCATTAGTTGCAAGGGCTTTCAAAGGTTGTGGGTTGAGTCCCACTAGAGTCGCTAATGGTGAGAGAACATTTTTGTTTTTTACAATGGAACGTCTGCGCGCTTTACTATCTGATAAAAGGCACTGCTGAACGAGGTTTATTGCCAAGTGTGCTTGAAAAAGTAAGCAAATACATCGGCATTATGTCAAATAACATTATCTTGCAATTTTTCCTCAATATCCAGATTAACTGCAGTATATTGAGTGCGCAATAAATTGGCGAGAGTCGATTGATTGAAAGACTTCCAGTTTTTTTTATAGCTACATTGGTACAGGGGATTTAGCTCAAAGGTAGAAAGATTGATGCCCTCGCTCTCCATTAAACACAGTTGATTGGACAGGGGCTGAACTTTCGAATGTTGCTGGCTCGCTTTAAAAAAAAAAAGATGTTGCGGCTTGTCAAGTCGCAAATATTTTTTCGACTGGGCTGGATGTCTCTGTGGCGCAATTGGCCAGCGCGCTCGGCTGTTAACCGGGAGGTTGGTGGTTCGAGCCCACCCAGGGACGACAAGCTATTTTGGAAGAGCTATCGCAGGCAAAATCCACGAGGTAACATTGTTTGCTGAATATCTACCTGAAACAGGTTGGAGTAACATTTTAGAGGCGCTGTGGCTTAGTTGGTCAAAGTGCCTGTCTAGTAAATCCCAGCAGTGCCTTCATGATAGCCTTTCAAGCAAATCAGTTGTTTACATGTACAGAAAAACATATCACCTGAAAGAGCTATTTTGCAATTATAGATTGAACAGTATCCCTGAATAAACAGAGTAAATGCACTCTTTTCACTCCTTGTTTCTCAGTTTGATGGTAAGGAATGATTGATGTAGACCGTTTTCGGATGACTGTTTTCTTTTGTGAAAAAGGGGAACCAGACAAAAGTTGCAAAGGCATTCAAAGGCTGTGAGTTCGAGACCCACCAGAGTCACTGTTGTAACCCCTGTTATCTACATTGGTAAATAGGAAAGCCTGCTTGTGTTATTAACTGATGAAAGGAACTGCTAAACTTGGTTCTATTACCACAGAATCCCAGTGTGCTATAGGCTGGCCACTGCTTGGTAGGAGTTTCCCGTACGTGAGTGACTGTTCCTTCCTTCCTTCACGCCCCGCTCAACCTCGTCTTCTTCTAAAGAGCTTGGCGCTGTCCTCAGAAGCTTTGGTCTTACTCCGCACCTGAGTGGCCCCACCAAGGGCAAAGGGCACACTCTGGACCTGCTAATGACAAAGCGGGTTAACATTTCAAATTACAGTGTGGTAAATGTTACTTTGTCTGATGGTTTCTGTATTTCTCCAGGTGCAATGAGTTTGCAGTCTTCTTTGCAAGACTCAGTTCAGAACATTAAAAATACCATTATTTGCAGATAACAAGCACGCAGCCAGCTAGACAACTGGAGTTAACCCATTTTGCATTTTTGGCTGACAAAACTGTCCAAGAGATCACCACAAGTCTGAGTTCCACTACATGCTGCCTTTATGCATTGTCTACCAGATTTTTAAAGTCTACGGTGAGCAGTCTGTTGGCTCCAATCACTCAAAAAGTCAACATGTCGCTTGGATCTGGAATATTCCCAAGAGCCTTAAAACTGCGGTCATTAAGCCTCTCTTAAAGAAGAGCAGTCTTGATGCCACAGTGCTAAATAATTACCGGCCCATCTCAAACCTACTACTACTACTCAGTTGTCCATTATTTTATTTTTTTTATCTTTTATTATCAAAAACATCTTACAAGTATTTACATATATTTACATAATTGTACAGACAAACATCACACACAAGTGCAAGGGAATGGGATACACAAGGGCAGGGGGAGAAGAGACAAAAAATTACAGAAAATCAAACACACAATCATTCTTCAAACTTTCTTCAGTGATGGGGGGTGATGCCGTGGATGGGGGGGTGATGCCGGGGTCAGAAGATGATGTCCAGGTTTCCAGAGGGTATAAGGTGGATCAGGGTGTTGTGGGGGATGAGGTGGGTGATGAACCGGTGCTCTGCTGCCATGTGGAGGTGTCGGAGGTGTGCGGCCAAGAGTCCTTTGAAGATGGGCCAAGGTTCTGCTGTTTTATTGTCACGGAGATGGATGTTCCTGTTGAGATATAATGTATACCGGGCTATGGAGAGGGTTACAGTTGTCCATTCAGGCGTGCAAATTATTTACAATGACAGAAAATGCGCTGCTGTTACAAATTGGAATAAGAGATGGAAAAGTATCCCTGCACACACAGATTAACTGCACTCTTTTCACTTTTTGATTCTCAGTTTGTTGGCAAGGAATGACTGACGTAGACCCATTTTGGATGAAAACCGTGTTTTGCGTTTGTGGAAATGAGCATCACGCAAGGATGTATGGGCTCTGTGGCGCAATGGATAGCGCATTGGACTTCTAGGCATTAGTTGCAAGGGCTTTCAAAGGTTGTGGGTTGAGTCCCACTAGAGTCGCTAATGGTGAGAGAACATTTTTGTTTTTTACAATGGAACGTCTGCGCGCTTTACTATCTGATAAAAGGCACTGCTGAACGAGGTTTATTGCCAAGTGTGCTTGAAAAAGTAAGCAAATACATCGGCATTATGTCAAATAACATTATCTTGCAATTTTTCCTCAATATCCAGATTAACTGCAGTATATTGAGTGCGCAATAAATTGGCGAGAGTCGATTGATTGAAAGACTTCCAGTTTTTTTTATAGCTACATTGGTACAGGGGATTTAGCTCAAAGGTAGAAAGATTGATGCCCTCGCTCTCCATTAAACACAGTTGATTGGACAGGGGCTGAACTTTCGAATGTTGCTGGCTCGCTTTAAAAAAAAAAAGATGTTGCGGCTTGTCAAGTCGCAAATATTTTTTCGACTGGGCTGGATGTCTCTGTGGCGCAATTGGCCAGCGCGCTCGGCTGTTAACCGGGAGGTTGGTGGTTCGAGCCCACCCAGGGACGAGAAGCTATTTTGGAAGAGCTATCGCAGGCAAAATCCACGAGGTAACATTGTTTGCTGAATATCTACCTGAAACAGGTTGGAGTAACATTTTAGAGGCGCTGTGGCTTAGTTGGTCAAAGTGCCTGTCTAGTAAATCCCAGCAGTGCCTTCATGATAGCCTTTCAAGCAAATCAGTTGTTTACATGTACAGAAAAACATATCACCTGAAAGAGCTATTTTGCAATTATAGATTGAACAGTATCCCTGAATAAACAGAGTAAATGCACTCTTTTCACTCCTTGTTTCTCAGTTTGATGGTAAGGAATGATTGATGTAGACCGTTTTCGGATGACTGTTTTCTTTTGTGAAAAAGGGGAACCAGACAAAAGTTGCAAAGGCATTCAAAGGCTGTGAGTTCGAGACCCACCAGAGTCACTGTTGTAACCCCTGTTATCTACATTGGTAAATAGGAAAGCCTGCTTGTGTTATTAACTGATGAAAGGAACTGCTAAACTTGGTTCTATTACCACAGAATCCCAGTGTGCTATAGGCTGGCCACTGCTTGGTAGGAGTTTCCCGTACGTGAGTGACTGTTCCTTCCTTCCTTCACGCCCCGCTCAACCTCGTCTTCTTCTAAAGAGCTTGGCGCTGTCCTCAGAAGCTTTGGTCTTACTCCGCACCTGAGTGGCCCCACCAAGGGCAAAGGGCACACTCTGGACCTGCTAATGACAAAGCGGGTTAACATTTCAAATTACAGTGTGGTAAATGTTACTTTGTCTGATGGTTTCTGTATTTCTCCAGGTGCAATGAGTTTGCAGTCTTCTTTGCAAGACTCAGTTCAGAACATTAAAAATACCATTATTTGCAGATAACAAGCACGCAGCCAGCTAGACAACTGGAGTTAACCCATTTTGCATTTTTGGCTGACAAAACTGTCCAAGAGATCACCACAAGTCTGAGTTCCACTACATGCTGCCTTTATGCATTGTCTACCAGATTTTTAAAGTCTACGGTGAGCAGTCTGTTGGCTCCAATCACTCAAAAAGTCAACATGTCGCTTGGATCTGGAATATTCCCAAGAGCCTTAAAACTGCGGTCATTAAGCCTCTCTTAAAGAAGAGCAGTCTTGATGCCACAGTGCTAAATAATTACCGGCCCATCTCAAACCTACTACTACTACTCAGTTGTCCATTATTTTATTTTTTTTATCTTTTATTATCAAAAACATCTTACAAGTATTTACATATATTTACATAATTGTACAGACAAACATCACACACAAGTGCAAGGGAATGGGATACACAAGGGCAGGGGGAGAAGAGACAAAAAATTACAGAAAATCAAACACACAATCATTCTTCAAACTTTCTTCAGTGATGGGGGGTGATGCCGTGGATGGGGGGGTGATGCCGGGGTCAGAAGATGATGTCCAGGTTTCCAGAGGGTATAAGGTGGATCAGGGTGTTGTGGGGGATGAGGTGGGTGATGAACCGGTGCTCTGCTGCCATGTGGAGGTGTCGGAGGTGTGCGGCCAAGAGTCCTTTGAAGATGGGCCAAGGTTCTGCTGTTTTATTGTCACGGAGATGGATGTTCCTGTTGAGATATAATGTATACCGGGCTATGGAGAGGGTTACAGTTGTCCATTCAGGCGTGCAAATTATTTACAATGACAGAAAATGCGCTGCTGTTACAAATTGGAATAAGAGATGGAAAAGTATCCCTGCACACACAGATTAACTGCACTCTTTTCACTTTTTGATTCTCAGTTTGTTGGCAAGGAATGACTGACGTAGACCCATTTTGGATGAAAACCGTGTTTTGCGTTTGTGGAAATGAGCATCACGCAAGGATGTATGGGCTCTGTGGCGCAATGGATAGCGCATTGGACTTCTAGGCATTAGTTGCAAGGGCTTTCAAAGGTTGTGGGTTGAGTCCCACTAGAGTCGCTAATGGTGAGAGAACATTTTTGTTTTTTACAATGGAACGTCTGCGCGCTTTACTATCTGATAAAAGGCACTGCTGAACGAGGTTTATTGCCAAGTGTGCTTGAAAAAGTAAGCAAATACATCGGCATTATGTCAAATAACATTATCTTGCAATTTTTCCTCAATATCCAGATTAACTGCAGTATATTGAGTGCGCAATAAATTGGCGAGAGTCGATTGATTGAAAGACTTCCAGTTTTTTTTATAGCTACATTGGTACAGGGGATTTAGCTCAAAGGTAGAAAGATTGATGCCCTCGCTCTCCATTAAACACAGTTGATTGGACAGGGGCTGAACTTTCGAATGTTGCTGGCTCGCTTTAAAAAAAAAAAGATGTTGCGGATTGTCAAGTCGCAAATATTTTTTCGACTGGGCTGGATGTCTCTGTGGCGCAATTGGCCAGCGCGCTCGGCTGTTAACCGGGAGGTTGGTGGTTTGAGCCCACCCAGGGACGAGAAGCTATTTTGGAAGAGCTATCGCAGCCAAAATCCACGGGGTAACATTGTTTGCTGAATATCTACCTGAAACAGGTTGGAGTAACACTTTAGAGGCGCTGTGGCTTAGTTGGTCAAAGTGCCTGTCTAGCAAATCCCAGCAGTGCTTTCATGATAGCCTTTCAAGCAAATCAGTTGTTTACATGTACAGAAAAACATATCACCCGAAAGAGCTATTTTGCAATTAGAGATTGAACAGTATCCCTGAATAAACAGAGTAAATGCACTCTTTTCACTCCTTGTTTCTCAGTTTGATGGTAAGGAATGATTGATGTAGACCGTTTTCTGATGACTGTTTTCTTTTGTGAAAAAGGGGAATCAGACAAAAGTTGCAAAGGCATTCAAAGGCTGTGAGTTCGAGACCCACCAGAGTCACTGTTGTAACCCCTGTTATCTACATTGGTAAATAGGAAAGCCTGCTTGTGTTATTAACTGATGAAAGGAACTGCTAAACTTGGTTCAATTACCACAGAATCCCAGTGTGCTATAGGCTGGCCACTGCTTGGTAGGAGTTTCCCGTACGTGAGTGACTGTTCCTTCCTTCCTTCACGCCCCGCTCAACCTCGTCTTCTTCTAAAGAGCTTGGCGCTGTCCTCAGAAGCTTTGGTCTTACTCCGCACCTGAGTGGCCCCACCAAGGGCAAAGGGCACACTCTGGACCTGCTAATGACAAAGCGGGTTAACATTTCAAATTACAGTGTGGTAAATGTTACTTTGTCTGATGGTTTCTGTATTTCTCCAGGTGCAATGAGTTTGCAGTCTTCTTTGCAAGACTCAGTTCAGAACATTAAAAATACCATTATTTGCAGATAACAAGCACGCAGCCAGCTAGACAACTGGAGTTAACCCATTTTGCATTTTTGGCTGACAAAACTGTCCAAGAGATCACCACAAGTCTGAGTTCCACTACATGCTGCCTTTATGCATTGTCTACCAGATTTTTAAAGTCTACGGTGAGCAGTCTGTTGGCTCCAATCACTCAAAAAGTCAACATGTCGCTTGGATCTGGAATATTCCCAAGAGCCTTAAAACTGCGGTCATTAAGCCTCTCTTAAAGAAGAGCAGTCTTGATGCCACAGTGCTAAATAATTACCGGCCCATCTCAAACCTACTACTACTACTCAGTTGTCCATTATTTTATTTTTTTTATCTTTTATTATCAAAAACATCTTACAAGTATTTACATATATTTACATAATTGTACAGACAAACATCACACACAAGTGCAAGGGAATGGGATACACAAGGGCAGGGGGAGAAGAGACAAAAAATTACAGAAAATCAAACACACAATCGTTCTTCAAACTTTCTTCAGTGATGGGGGGTGATGCCGTGGATGGGGGGGTGATGCCGGGGTCAGAAGATGATGTCCAGGTTTCCAGAGGGTATAAGGTGGATCAGGGTGTTGTGGGGGATGAGGTGGGTGATGAACCGGTGCTCTGCTGCCATGTGGAGGTGTCGGAGGTGTGCGGCCAAGAGTCCTTTGAAGATGGGCCAAGGTTCTGCTGTTTTATTGTCACGGAGATGGATGTTCCTGTTGAGATATAATGTATACCGGGCTATGGAGAGGGTTACAGTTGTCCATTCAGGCGTGCAAATTATTTACAATGACAGAAAATGCGCTGCTGTTACAAATTGGAATAAGAGATGGAAAAGTATCCCTGCACACACAGATTAACTGCACTCTTTTCACTTTTTGATTCTCAGTTTGTTGGCAAGGAATGACTGACGTAGACCCATTTTGGATGAAAACCGTGTTTTGCGTTTGTGGAAATGAGCATCACGCAAGGATGTATGGGCTCTGTGGCGCAATGGATAGCGCATTGGACTTCTAGGCATTAGTTGCAAGGGCTTTCAAAGGTTGTGGGTTGAGTCCCACTAGAGTCGCTAATGGTGAGAGAACATTTTTGTTTTTTACAATGGAACGTCTGCGCGCTTTACTATCTGATAAAAGGCACTGCTGAACGAGGTTTATTGCCAAGTGTGCTTGAAAAAGTAAGCAAATACATCGGCATTATGTCAAATAACATTATCTTGCAATTTTTCCTCAATATCCAGATTAACTGCAGTATATTGAGTGCGCAATAAATTGGCGAGAGTCGATTGATTGAAAGACTTCCAGTTTTTTTTATAGCTACATTGGTACAGGGGATTTAGCTCAAAGGTAGAAAGATTGATGCCCTCGCTCTCCATTAAACACAGTTGATTGGACAGGGGCTGAACTTTCGAATGTTGCTGGCTCGCTTTAAAAAAAAAAAGATGTTGCGGCTTGTCAAGTCGCAAATATTTTTTCGACTGGGCTGGATGTCTCTGTGGCGCAATTGGCCAGCGCGCTCGGCTGTTAACCGGGAGGTTGGTGGTTTGAGCCCACCCAGGGACGAGAAGCTATTTTGGAAGAGCTATCGCAGCCAAAATCCACGGGGTAACATTGTTTGCTGAATATCTACCTGAAACAGGTTGGAGTAACACTTTAGAGGCGCTGTGGCTTAGTTGGTCAAAGTGCCTGTCTAGCAAATCCCAGCAGTGCTTTCATGATAGCCTTTCAAGCAAATCAGTTGTTTACATGTACAGAAAAACATATCACCCGAAAGAGCTATTTTGCAATTAGAGATTGAACAGTATCCCTGAATAAACAGAGTAAATGCACTCTTTTCACTCCTTGTTTCTCAGTTTGATGGTAAGGAATGATTGATGTAGACCGTTTTCGGATGACTGTTTTCTTTTGTGAAAAAGGGGAATCAGACAAAAGTTGCAAAGGCATTCAAAGGCTGTGAGTTCGAGACCCACCAGAGTCACTGTTGTAACCCCTGTTATCTACATTGGTAAATAGGAAAGCCTGCTTGTGTTATTAACTGATGAAAGGAACTGCTAAACTTGGTTCAATTACCACAGAATCCCAGTGTGCTATAGGCTGGCCACTGCTTGGTAGGAGTTTCCCGTACGTGAGTGACTGTTCCTTCCTTCCTTCACGCCCCGCTCAACCTCGTCTTCTTCTAAAGAGCTTGGCGCTGTCCTCAGAAGCTTTGGTCTTACTCCGCACCTGAGTGGCCCCACCAAGGGCAAAGGGCACACTCTGGACCTGCTAATGACAAAGCGGGTTAACATTTCAAATTACAGTGTGGTAAATGTTACTTTGTCTGATGGTTTCTGTATTTCTCCAGGTGCAATGAGTTTGCAGTCTTCTTTGCAAGACTCAGTTCAGAACATTAAAAATACCATTATTTGCAGATAACAAGCACGCAGCCAGCTAGACAACTGGAGTTAACCCATTTTGCATTTTTGGCTGACAAAACTGTCCAAGAGATCACCACAAGTCTGAGTTCCACTACATGCTGCCTTTATGCATTGTCTACCAGATTTTTAAAGTCTACGGTGAGCAGTCTGTTGGCTCCAATCACTCAAAAAGTCAACATGTCGCTTGGATCTGGAATATTCCCAAGAGCCTTAAAACTGCGGTCATTAAGCCTCTCTTAAAGAAGAGCAGTCTTGATGCCACAGTGCTAAATAATTACCGGCCCATCTCAAACCTACTACTACTACTCAGTTGTCCATTATTTTATTTTTTTTATCTTTTATTATCAAAAACATCTTACAAGTATTTACATATATTTACATAATTGTACAGACAAACATCACACACAAGTGCAAGGGAATGGGATACACAAGGGCAGGGGGAGAAGAGACAAAAAATTACAGAAAATCAAACACACCATCATTCTCCAAACTTTCTTCAGTGATGGGGGTTGATGCCGTGGTTGGGGGAGGTGATGCCGGGGTCAGAAGATGATGTCCAGGTTTCCAGAGGGTATAAGGTGGATCAGGGTGTTGTGGGGGACGAGGTGGGTGATGAACCGGTGCTCTGCTGCCATGTGGAGGTGTCGGAGGTGTGCGGCCAAGAGTCCTTTGAAGATGGGCCAAGGTTCTGCTGTTTTATTGTCACGGAGATGGATGTTCCTGTTGAGATATAATGTATACCGGGCTATGGAGAGGGTTACAGTTGTCCATTCAGGCTTGCAAATTGTTTACAATGACAGAAAATGCGCTGCTGTTACAAATTGGAATAAGAGATGGAAAAGTATCCCTGCACACACAGATTAACTGCACTCTTTTCACTTTTTGATTCTCAGTTTGTTGGCAAGGAATGACTGACGTAGACCCATTTTGGATGAAAACCGTGTTTTGCGTTTGTGGAAATGAGCATCACGCAAGGACGTATGGGCTCTGTGGCGCAATGGATAGCGCATTGGACTTCTAGGCATTAGTTGCAAGGGCTTTCAAAGGTTGTGGGTTGGAGTCCCACCAGAGTCGCTAATGGTGAGAGAAAATTTTTGTTTTTTACAATGGAACGTCTGCGCGCTTTACTATCTCATAAAAGGCACTGCTGAACAAGGTTTATTGCCAAGTGTGCTTGAAAAAGTAAGCAAATACATCTGCATCATGTCAAATAACATTATCTTGCAATTTTTCCTCAATATCCAGATTAACTGCAGTATATTGAGTGCGCAATAAATTGGCGAGAGTCGATTGATTGAAAGACTTCCAGTTTTTTTTATAGTTACATTGGTACAGGGGATTTAGCTCAAAGGTAGAAAGATTGATGCCCTCGCTCTCCATTAAACACAGTTGATTGGACAGGGGCTGAACTTTCGAATGTTGCTGGCTCGCTTTAAAAAAAAAAAGATGTTGCGGCTTGTCGAGTCGCAAATATTTTTTCGACTGGGCTGGATGTCTCTGTGGCGCAATTGGCCAGCGCGCTCGGCTGTTAACCGGGAGGTTGGTGGTTCGAGCCCACCCAGGGACGACAAGCTATTTTGGAAGAGCTATCGCAGGCAAAATCCACGAGGTAACATTGTTTGCTGAATATCTACCTGAAACAGGTTGGAGTAACATTTTAGAGGCGCTGTGGCTTAGTTGGTCAAAGTGCCTGTCTAGTAAATCCCAGCAGTGCCTTCATGATAGCCTTTCAAGCAAATCAGTTGTTTACATGTACAGAAAAACATATCACCCGAAAGAGCTATTTTGCAATTAGAGATTGAACAGTATCCCTGAATAAACAGAGTAAATGCACTCTTTTCACTCCTTGTTTCTCAGTTTGATGGTAAGGAATGATTGATGTAGACCGTTTTCGGATGACTGTTTTCTTTTGTGAAAAAGGGGAATCAGACAAAAGTTGCAAAGGCATTCAAAGGCTGTGAGTTCGAGACCCACCAGAGTCACTGTTGTAACCCCTGTTATCTACATTGGTAAATAGGAAAGCCTGCTTGTGTTATTAACTGATGAAAGGAACTGCTAAACTTGGTTCAATTACCACAGAATCCCAGTGTGCTATAGGCTGGCCACTGCTTGGTAGGAGTTTCCCGTACGTGAGTGACTGTTCCTTCCTTCCTTCCTTCACGCCCCGCTCAACCTCGTCTTCTTCTAAAGAGCTTGGCGCTGTCCTCAGAAGCTTTGGTCTTACTCCGCACCTGAGTGGCCCCACCAAGGGCAAAGGGCACACTCTGGACCTGCTAATGACAAAGCGGGTTAACATTTCAAATTACAGTGTGGTAAATGTTACTTTGTCTGATGGTTTCTGTATTTCTCCAGGTGCAATGAGTTTGCAGTCTTCTTTGCAAGACTCAGTTCAGAACATTAAAAATACCATTATTTGCAGATAACAAGCACGCAGCCAGCTAGACAACTGGAGTTAACCCATTTTGCATTTTTGGCTGACAAAACTGTCCAAGAGATCACCACAAGTCTGAGTTCCACTACATGCTGCCTTTATGCATTGTCTACCAGATTTTTAAAGTCTACGGTGAGCAGTCTGTTGGCTCCAATCACTCAAAAAGTCAACATGTCGCTTGGATCTGGAATATTCCCAAGAGCCTTAAAACTGCGGTCATTAAGCCTCTCTTAAAGAAGAGCAGTCTTGATGCCACAGTGCTAAATAATTACCGGCCCATCTCAAACCTACTACTACTACTCAGTTGTCCATTATTTTATTTTTTTTATCTTTTATTATCAAAAACATCTTACAAGTATTTACATATATTTACATAATTGTACAGACAAACATCACACACAAGTGCAAGGGAATGGGATACACAAGGGCAGGGGGAGAAGAGACAAAAAATTACAGAAAATCAAACACACCATCATTCTCCAAACTTTCTTCAGTGATGGGGGTTGATGCCGTGGTTGGGGGAGGTGATGCCGGGGTCAGAAGATGATGTCCAGGTTTCCAGAGGGTATAAGGTGGATCAGGGTGTTGTGGGGGACGAGGTGGGTGATGAACCGGTGCTCTGCTGCCATGTGGAGGTGTCGGAGGTGTGCGGCCAAGAGTCCTTTGAAGATGGGCCAAGGTTCTGCTGTTTTATTGTCACGGAGATGGATGTTCCTGTTGAGATATAATGTATACCGGGCTATGGAGAGGGTTACAGTTGTCCATTCAGGCTTGCAAATTGTTTACAATGACAGAAAATGCGCTGCTGTTACAAATTGGAATAAGAGATGGAAAAGTATCCCTGCACACACAGATTAACTGCACTCTTTTCACTTTTTGATTCTCAGTTTGTTGGCAAGGAATGACTGACGTAGACCCATTTTGGATGAAAACCGTGTTTTGCGTTTGTGGAAATGAGCATCACGCAAGGACGTATGGGCTCTGTGGCGCAATGGATAGCGCATTGGACTTCTAGGCATTAGTTGCAAGGGCTTTCAAAGGTTGTGGGTTGGAGTCCCACCAGAGTCGCTAATGGTGAGAGAAAATTTTTGTTTTTTACAATGGAACGTCTGCGCGCTTTACTATCTCATAAAAGGCACTGCTGAACAAGGTTTATTGCCAAGTGTGCTTGAAAAAGTAAGCAAATACATCTGCATCATGTCAAATAACATTATCTTGCAATTTTTCCTCAATATCCAGATTAACTGCAGTATATTGAGTGCGCAATAAATTGGCGAGAGTCGATTGATTGAAAGACTTCCAGTTTTTTTTATAGTTACATTGGTACAGGGGATTTAGCTCAAAGGTAGAAAGATTGATGCCCTCGCTCTCCATTAAACACAGTTGATTGGACAGGGGCTGAACTTTCGAATGTTGCTGGCTCGCTTTAAAAAAAAAAAGATGTTGCGGCTTGTCGAGTCGCAAATATTTTTTCGACTGGGCTGGATGTCTCTGTGGCGCAATTGGCCAGCGCGCTCGGCTTTTAACCGGGAGGTTGGTGGTTCGAGCCCACCCAGGGACGACAAGCTATTTTGGAAGAGCTATCGCAGGCAAAATCCACGAGGTAACATTGTTTGCTGAATATCTACCTGAAACAGGTTGGAGTAACATTTTAGAGGCGCTGTGGCTTAGTTGGTCAAAGTGCCTGTCTAGTAAATCCCAGCAGTGCCTTCATGATAGCCTTTCAAGCAAATCAGTTGTTTACATGTACAGAAAAACATATCACCCGAAAGAGCTATTTTGCAATTAGAGATTGAACAGTATCCCTGAATAAACAGAGTAAATGCACTCTTTTCACTCCTTGTTTCTCAGTTTGATGGTAAGGAATGATTGATGTAGACCGTTTTCGGATGACTGTTTTCTTTTGTGAAAAAGGGGAATCAGACAAAAGTTGCAAAGGCATTCAAAGGCTGTGAGTTCGAGACCCACCAGAGTCACTGTTGTAACCCCTGTTATCTACATTGGTAAATAGGAAAGCCTGCTTGTGTTATTAACTGATGAAAGGAACTGCTAAACTTGGTTCAATTACCACAGAATCCCAGTGTGCTATAGGCTGGCCACTGCTTGGTAGGAGTTTCCCGTACGTGAGTGACTGTTCCTTCCTTCCTTCACGCCCCGCTCAACCTCGTCTTCTTCTAAAGAGCTTGGCGCTGTCCTCAGAAGCTTTGGTCTTACTCCGCACCTGAGTGGCCCCACCAAGGGCAAAGGGCACACTCTGGACCTGCTAATGACAAAGCGGGTTAACATTTCAAATTACAGTGTGGTAAATGTTACTTTGTCTGATGGTTTCTGTATTTCTCCAGGTGCAATGAGTTTGCAGTCTTCTTTGCAAGACTCAGTTCAGAACATTAAAAATACCATTATTTGCAGATAACAAGCACGCAGCCAGCTAGACAACTGGAGTTAACCCATTTTGCATTTTTGGCTGACAAAACTGTCCAAGAGATCACCACAAGTCTGAGTTCCACTACATGCTGCCTTTATGCATTGTCTACCAGATTTTTAAAGTCTACGGTGAGCAGTCTGTTGGCTCCAATCACTCAAAAAGTCAACATGTCGCTTGGATCTGGAATATTCCCAAGAGCCTTAAAACTGCGGTCATTAAGCCTCTCTTAAAGAAGAGCAGTCTTGATGCCACAGTGCTAAATAATTACCGGCCCATCTCAAACCTACTACTACTACTCAGTTGTCCATTATTTTATTTTTTTTATCTTTTATTATCAAAAACATCTTACAAGTATTTACATATATTTACATAATTGTACAGACAAACATCACACACAAGTGCAAGGGAATGGGATACACAAGGGCAGGGGGAGAAGAGACAAAAAATTACAGAAAATCAAACACACCATCATTCTCCAAACTTTCTTCAGTGATGGGGGTTGATGCCGTGGTTGGGGGAGGTGATGCCGGGGTCAGAAGATGATGTCCAGGTTTCCAGAGGGTATAAGGTGGATCAGGGTGTTGTGGGGGACGAGGTGGGTGATGAACCGGTGCTCTGCTGCCATGTGGAGGTGTCGGAGGTGTGCGGCCAAGAGTCCTTTGAAGATGGGCCAAGGTTCTGCTGTTTTATTGTCACGGAGATGGATGTTCCTGTTGAGATATAATGTATACCGGGCTATGGAGAGGGTTACAGTTGTCCATTCAGGCTTGCAAATTGTTTACAATGACAGAAAATGCGCTGCTGTTACAAATTGGAATAAGAGATGGAAAAGTATCCCTGCACACACAGATTAACTGCACTCTTTTCACTTTTTGATTCTCAGTTTGTTGGCAAGGAATGACTGACGTAGACCCATTTTGGATGAAAACCGTGTTTTGCGTTTGTGGAAATGAGCATCACGCAAGGACGTATGGGCTCTGTGGCGCAATGGATAGCGCATTGGACTTCTAGGCATTAGTTGCAAGGGCTTTCAAAGGTTGTGGGTTGGAGTCCCACCAGAGTCGCTAATGGTGAGAGAAAATTTTTGTTTTTTACAATGGAACGTCTGCGCGCTTTACTATCTCATAAAAGGCACTGCTGAACAAGGTTTATTGCCAAGTGTGCTTGAAAAAGTAAGCAAATACATCTGCATCATGTCAAATAACATTATCTTGCAATTTTTCCTCAATATCCAGATTAACTGCAGTATATTGAGTGCGCAATAAATTGGCGAGAGTCGATTGATTGAAAGACTTCCAGTTTTTTTTATAGTTACATTGGTACAGGGGATTTAGCTCAAAGGTAGAAAGATTGATGCCCTCGCTCTCCATTAAACACAGTTGATTGGACAGGGGCTGAACTTTCGAATGTTGCTGGTTCGCTTTAAAAAAAAAAAGATGTTGCGGCTTGTCGAGTCGCAAATATTTTTTCGACTGGGCTGGATGTCTCTGTGGCGCAATTGGCCAGCGCGCTCGGCTGTTAACCGGGAGGTTGGTGGTTCGAGCCCACCCAGGGACGACAAGCTATTTTGGAAGAGCTATCGCAGGCAAAATCCACGAGGTAACATTGTTTGCTGAATATCTACCTGAAACAGGTTGGAGTAACATTTTAGAGGCGCTGTGGCTTAGTTGGTCAAAGTGCCTGTCTAGTAAATCCCAGCAGTGCCTTCATGATAGCCTTTCAAGCAAATCAGTTGTTTACATGTACAGAAAAACATATCACCCGAAAGAGCTATTTTGCAATTAGAGATTGAACAGTATCCCTGAATAAACAGAGTAAATGCACTCTTTTCACTCCTTGTTTCTCAGTTTGATGGTAAGGAATGATTGATGTAGACCGTTTTCGGATGACTGTTTTCTTTTGTGAAAAAGGGGAATCAGACAAAAGTTGCAAAGGCATTCAAAGGCTGTGAGTTCGAGACCCACCAGAGTCACTGTTGTAACCCCTGTTATCTACATTGGTAAATAGGAAAGCCTGCTTGTGTTATTAACTGATGAAAGGAACTGCTAAACTTGGTTCAATTACCACAGAATCCCAGTGTGCTATAGGCTGGCCACTGCTTGGTAGGAGTTTCCCGTACGTGAGTGACTGTTCCTTCCTTCCTTCACGCCCCGCTCAACCTCGTCTTCTTCTAAAGAGCTTGGCGCTGTCCTCAGAAGCTTTGGTCTTACTCCGCACCTGAGTGGCCCCACCAAGGGCAAAGGGCACACTCTGGACCTGCTAATGACAAAGCGGGTTAACATTTCAAATTACAGTGTGGTAAATTTTACTTTGTCTGATGGTTTCTGTATTTCTCCAGGTGCAATGAGTTTGCAGTCTTCTTTGCAAGACTCAGTTCAGAACATTAAAAATACCATTATTTGCAGATAACAAGCACGCAGCCAGCTAGACAACTGGAGTTAACCCATTTTGCATTTTTGGCTGACAAAACTGTCCAAGAGATCACCACAAGTCTGAGTTCCACTACATGCTGCCTTTATGCATTGTCTACCAGATTTTTAAAGTCTACGGTGAGCAGTCTGTTGGCTCCAATCACTCAAAAAGTCAACATGTCGCTTGGATCTGGAATATTCCCAAGAGCCTTAAAACTGCGGTCATTAAGCCTCTCTTAAAGAAGAGCAGTCTTGATGCCACAGTGCTAAATAATTACCGGCCCATCTCAAACCTACTACTACTACTCAGTTGTCCATTATTTTATTTTTTTTATCTTTTATTATCAAAAACATCTTACAAGTATTTACATATATTTACATAATTGTACAGACAAACATCACACACAAGTGCAAGGGAATGGGATACACAAGGGCAGGGGGAGAAGAGACAAAAAATTACAGAAAATCAAACACACAATCATTCTTCAAACTTTCTTCAGTGATGGGGGGTGATGCCGTGGATGGGGGGGTGATGCCGGGGTCAGAAGATGATGTCCAGGTTTCCAGAGGGTATAAGGTGGATCAGGGTGTTGTGGGGGATGAGGTGGGTGATGAACCGGTGCTCTGCTGCCATGTGGAGGTGTCGGAGGTGTGCGGCCAAGAGTCCTTTGAAGATGGGCCAAGGTTCTGCTGTTTTATTGTCACGGAGATGGATGTTCCTGTTGAGATATAATGTATACCGGGCTATGGAGAGGGTTACAGTTGTCCATTCAGGCGTGCAAATTATTTACAATGACAGAAAATGCGCTGCTGTTACAAATTGGAATAAGAGATGGAAAAGTATCCCTGCACACACAGATTAACTGCACTCTTTTCACTTTTTGATTCTCAGTTTGTTGGCAAGGAATGACTGACGTAGACCCATTTTGGATGAAAACCGTGTTTTGCGTTTGTGGAAATGAGCATCACGCAAGGATGTATGGGCTCTGTGGCGCAATGGATAGCGCATTGGACTTCTTGGCATTAGTTGCAAGGGCTTTCAAAGGTTGTGGGTTGAGTCCCACTAGAGTCGCTAATGGTGAGAGAACATTTTTGTTTTTTACAATGGAACGTCTGCGCGCTTTACTATCTGATAAAAGGCACTGCTGAACGAGGTTTATTGCCAAGTGTGCTTGAAAAAGTAAGCAAATACATCGGCATTATGTCAAATAACATTATCTTGCAATTTTTCCTCAATATCCAGATTAACTGCAGTATATTGAGTGCGCAATAAATTGGCGAGAGTCGATTGATTGAAAGACTTCCAGTTTTTTTTATAGCTACATTGGTACAGGGGATTTAGCTCAAAGGTAGAAAGATTGATGCCCTCGCTCTCCATTAAACACAGTTGATTGGACAGGGGCTGAACTTTCGAATGTTGCTGGCTCGCTTTAAAAAAAAAAAGATGTTGCGGCTTGTCAAGTCGCAAATATTTTTTCGACTGGGCTGGATGTCTCTGTGGCGCAATTGGCCAGCGCGCTCGGCTGTTAACCGGGAGGTTGGTGGTTCGAGCCCACCCAGGGACGACAAGCTATTTTGGAAGAGCTATCGCAGGCAAAATCCACGAGGTAACATTGTTTGCTGAATATCTACCTGAAACAGGTTGGAGTAACATTTTAGAGGCGCTGTGGCTTAGTTGGTCAAAGTGCCTGTCTAGTAAATCCCAGCAGTGCCTTCATGATAGCCTTTCAAGCAAATCAGTTGTTTACATGTACAGAAAAACATATCACCTGAAAGAGCTATTTTGCAATTATAGATTGAACAGTATCCCTGAATAAACAGAGTAAATGCACTCTTTTCACTCCTTGTTTCTCAGTTTGATGGTAAGGAATGATTGATGTAGACCGTTTTCGGATTACTGTTTTGCTTTTGTGAAAAAGGGGAATCAGACAAAAGTTGCAAAGGCATTCAAAGGCTGTGAGTTCGAGACCCACCAGAGTCACTGTTGTAACCCCTGTTATCTACATTGGTAAATAGGAAAGCCTGCTTGTGTTATTAACTGATGAAAGGAACTGCTAAACTTGGTTCAATTACCACAGAATCCCAGTGTGCTATATGCTGGCCACTGCTTGGTAGGAGTTTCCCGTACGTGAGTGACTGTTCCTTCCTTCCTTCACGCCCCGCTCAACCTCGTCTTCTTCTAAAGAGCTTGGCGCTGTCCTCAGAAGCTTTGGTCTTACTCAGCACCTGAGTGGCCCCACCAAGGGCAAAGGGCACACTCTGGACCTGCTAATGACAAAGCGGGTTAACATTTCAAATTACAGTGTGGTAAATGTTACTTTGTCTGATGGTTTCTGTATTTCTCCAGGTGCAATGAGTTTGCAGTCTTCTTTGCAAGACTCAGTTCAGAACATTAAAAATACCATTATTTGCAGATAACAAGCACGCAGCCAGCTAGACAACTGGAGTTAACCCATTTTGCATTTTTGGCTGACAAAACTGTCCAAGAGATCACCACAAGTCTGAGTTCCACTACATGCTGCCTTTATGCATTGCCTACTAGATTTTTAAAGTCTACGGTGAGCAGTCTGTTGGCTCCACTCACTCAAAAAGTCAACATGTTGCTTCGATCTGGAATATTCCCAAGAGCCTTAAAACTGCGGTCATTAAGCCTCTCTTAAAGAAGAGCAGTCTTGATGCCACAGTGCTAAATAATTACCGGCCCATTTCAAACCTACTACTACTACTCAGTTGTCCATTATTTTAATTTTTTTTTTATCTTTTATTATCAAAAACATCTTACAAGTATTTACATATATTTACATAATTGTACAGACAAACATCACACACAAGTGCAAGGGAATGGGATACACAAGGGCAGGGGGAGAAGAGACAAAAAATTACAGAAAATCAAACACACCATCATTCTACAAACTTTCTTCAGTGATGGGGGTTGATGCCGTGGTTGGGGGAGGTGATGCCGGGGTCAGAAGATGATGTCCAGGTTTCCAGAGGGTATAAGGTGGATCAGGGTGTTGTGGGGGACGAGGTGGGTGATGAACCGGTGCTCTGCTGCCATGTGGAGGTGTCGGAGGTGTGCGGCCAAGAGTCCTTTGAAGATGGGCCAAGGTTCTGCTGTTTTATTGTCACGGAGATGGATGTTCCTGTTGAGATATAATGTATACCGGGCTATGGAGAGGGTTACAGTTGTCCATTCAGGCGTGCAAATTGTTTACAATGACAGAAAATGCGCTGCTGTTACAAATTGGAATAAGAGATGGAAAAGTATCCCTGCACACACAGATTAACTGCACTCTTTTCACTTTTTGATTCTCAGTTTGTTGGCAAGGAATGACTGACGTAGACCCATTTTGGATGAAAACCGTGTTTTGCGTTTGTGGAAATGAGCATCACGCAAGGACGTATGGGCTCTGTGGCGCAATGGATAGCGCATTGGACTTCTAGGCATTAGTTGCAAGGGCTTTCAAAGGTTGTGGGTTGGAGTCCCACCAGAGTCGCTAATGGTGAGAGAACATTTTTGTTTTTTACAATGGAACGTCTGCGCGCTTTACTATCTCATAAAAGGCACTGCTGAACAAGGTTTATTGCCAAGTGTGCTTGAAAAAGTAAGCAAATACATCTGCATCATGTCAAATAACATTATCTTGCAATTTTTCCTCAATATCCAGATTAACTGCAGTATATTGAGTGCGCAATAAATTGGCGAGAGTCGATTGATTGAAAGACTTCCAGTTTTTTTTATAGCTACATTGGTACAGGGGATTTAGCTCAAAGGTAGAAAGATTGATGCCCTCGCTCTCCATTAAACACAGTTGATTGGACAGGGGCTGAACTTTCGAATGTTGCTGGCTCGCTTTAAAAAAAAAAAGATGTTGCGGCTTGTCGAGTCGCAAATATTTTTTCGACTGGGCTGGATGTCTCTGTGGCGCAATTGGCCAGCGCGCTCGGCTGTTAACCGGGAGGTTGGTGGTTCGAGCCCACCCAGGGACGACAAGCTATTTTGGAAGAGCTATCGCAGGCAAAATCCACGAGGTAACATTGTTTGCTGAATATCTACCTGAAACAGGTTGGAGTAACATTTTAGAGGCGCTGTGGCTTAGTTGGTCAAAGTGCCTGTCTAGTAAATCCCAGCAGTGCCTTCATGATAGCCTTTCAAGCAAATCAGTTGTTTACATGTACAGAAAAACATATCACCCGAAAGAGCTATTTTGCAATTAGAGATTGAACAGTATCCCTGAATAAACAGAGTAAATGCACTCTTTTCACTCCTTGTTTCTCAGTTTGATGGTAAGGAATGATTGATGTAGACCGTTTTCGGATGACTGTTTTCTTTTGTGAAAAAGGGGAATCAGACAAAAGTTGCAAAGGCATTCAAAGGCTGTGAGTTCGAGACCCACCAGAGTCACTGTTGTAACCCCTGTTATCTACATTGGTAAATAGGAAAGCCTGCTTGTGTTATTAACTGATGAAAGGAACTGCTAAACTTGGTTCAATTACCACAGAATCCCAGTGTGCTATAGGCTGGCCACTGCTTGGTAGGAGTTTCCCGTACGTGAGTGACTGTTCCTTCCTTCCTTCACGCCCCGCTCAACCTCGTCTTCTTCTAAAGAGCTTGGCGCTGTCCTCAGAAGCTTTGGTCTTACTCCGCACCTGAGTGGCCCCACCAAGGGCAAAGGGCACACTCTGGACCTGCTAATGACAAAGCGGGTTAACATTTCAAATTACAGTGTGGTAAATGTTACTTTGTCTGATGGTTTCTGTATTTCTCCAGGTGCAATGAGTTTGCAGTCTTCTTTGCAAGACTCAGTTCAGAACATTAAAAATACCATTATTTGCAGATAACAAGCACGCAGCCAGCTAGACAACTGGAGTTAACCCATTTTGCATTTTTGGCTGACAAAACTGTCCAAGAGATCACCACAAGTCTGAGTTCCACTACATGCTGCCTTTATGCATTGTCTACCAGATTTTTAAAGTCTACGGTGAGCAGTCTGTTGGCTCCAATCACTCAAAAAGTCAACATGTCGCTTGGATCTGGAATATTCCCAAGAGCCTTAAAACTGCGGTCATTAAGCCTCTCTTAAAGAAGAGCAGTCTTGATGCCACAGTGCTAAATAATTACCGGCCCATCTCAAACCTACTACTACTACTCAGTTGTCCATTATTTTATTTTTTTTATCTTTTATTATCAAAAACATCTTACAAGTATTTACATATATTTACATAATTGTACAGACAAACATCACACACAAGTGCAAGGGAATGGGATACACAAGGGCAGGGGGAGAAGAGACAAAAAATTACAGAAAATCAAACACACAATCATTCTTCAAACTTTCTTCAGTGATGGGGGGTGATGCCGTGGATGGGGGGGTGATGCCGGGGTCAGAAGATGATGTCCAGGTTTCCAGAGGGTATAAGGTGGATCAGGGTGTTGTGGGGGATGAGGTGGGTGATGAACCGGTGCTCTGCTGCCATGTGGAGGTGTCGGAGGTGTGCGGCCAAGAGTCCTTTGAAGATGGGCCAAGGTTCTGCTGTTTTATTGTCACGGAGATGGATGTTCCTGTTGAGATATAATGTATACCGGGCTATGGAGAGGGTTACAGTTGTCCATTCAGGCGTGCAAATTATTTACAATGACAGAAAATGCGCTGCTGTTACAAATTGGAATAAGAGATGGAAAAGTATCCCTGCACACACAGATTAACTGCACTCTTTTCACTTTTTGATTCTCAGTTTGTTGGCAAGGAATGACTGACGTAGACCCATTTTGGATGAAAACCGTGTTTTGCGTTTGTGGAAATGAGCATCACGCAAGGATGTATGGGCTCTGTGGCGCAATGGATAGCGCATTGGACTTCTAGGCATTAGTTGCAAGGGCTTTCAAAGGTTGTGGGTTGAGTCCCACTAGAGTCGCTAATGGTGAGAGAACATTTTTGTTTTTTACAATGGAACGTCTGCGCGCTTTACTATCTGATAAAAGGCACTGCTGAACGAGGTTTATTGCCAAGTGTGCTTGAAAAAGTAAGCAAATACATCGGCATTATGTCAAATAACATTATCTTGCAATTTTTCCTCAATATCCAGATTAACTGCAGTATATTGAGTGCGCAATAAATTGGTGAGAGTCGATTGATTGAAAGACTTCCATTTTTTTTATAGCTACATTGGTACAGGGGATTTAGCTCAAAGGTAGAAAGATTGATGCCCTCGCTCTCCATTAAACACAGTTGATTGGACAGGGGCTGAACTTTCGAATGTTGCTGGCTCGCTTTAAAAAAAAAAAGATGTTGCGGCTTGTCAAGTTGCAAATATTTTTTCGACTGGGCTGGATGTCTCTGTGGCGCAATTGGCCAGCGCGCTTGGCTGTTAACCGGGAGGTTGGTGGTTCGAGCCCACCCAGGGACGACAAGCTATTTTGGAAGAGCTATCGCAGGCAAAATCCACGAGGTAACATTGTTTGCTGAATATCTACCTGAAACAGGTTGGAGTAACATTTTAGAGGCGCTGTGGCTTAGTTGGTCAAAGTGCCTGTCTAGTAAATCCCAGCAGTGCCTTCATGATAGCCTTTCAAGCAAATCAGTTGTTTACATGTACAGAAAAACATATCACCCCAAAGAGCTATTTTGCAATTATAGATTGAACAGTATCCCTGAATAAACAGAGTAAATGCACTCTTTTCACTCCTTGTTTCTCAGTTTGAGGGTAAGGAATGATTGATGTAGACCGTTTTCGGATGACTGTTTTGCTTTTGTGAAAAAGGGGAATCAGACAAAAGTTGCAAAGGCATTCAAAGGCTGTGAGTTCGAGACCCACCAGAGTCACTGTTGTAACCCCTGTTATCTACATTGGTAAATAGGAAAGCCTGCTTGTGTTATTAACTGATGAAAGGAACTGCTAAACTTGGTTCAATTACCACAGAATCCCAGTGTGCTATATGCTGGCCACTGCTTGGTAGGAGTTTCCCGTACGTGAGTGACTGTTCCTTCCTTCCTTCACGCCCCGCTCAACCTCGTCTTCTTCTAAAGAGCTTGGCGCTGTCCTCAGAAGCTTTGGTCTTACTCAGCACCTGAGTGGCCCCACCAAGGGCAAAGGGCACACTCTGGACCTGCTAATGACAAAGCGGGATAACATTTCAAATTATAGTGTGGTAAATGTTACTTTGTCTGATGGTTTCTGTATTTCTCCAGGTGCAATGAGTTTGCAGTCTTCTTTGCAAGACTCAGTTCAGAACATTAAAAATACCATTATTTGCAGATAACAAGCACGCAGCCAGCTAGACAACTGGAGTTAACCCATTTTGCATTTTTGGCTGACAAAACTGTCCAAGAGATCACCACAAGTCTGAGTTCCACTACATGCTGCCTTTATGCATTGCCTACTAGATTTTTAAAGTCTACGGTGAGCAGTCTGTTGGCTCCACTCACTCAAAAAGTCAACATGTTGCTTCGATCTGGAATATTCCCAAGAGCCTTAAAACTGCGGTCATTAAGCCTCTCTTAAAGAAGAGCAGTCTTGATGCCACAGTGCTAAATAATTACCGGCCCATTTCAAACCTACTACTACTACTCAGTTGTCCATTATTTTAATTTTTTTTTTATCTTTTATTATCAAAAACATCTTACAAGTATTTACATATATTTACATAATTGTACAGACAAACATCACACACAAGTGCAAGGGAATGGGATACACAAGGGCAGGGGGAGAAGAGACAAAAAATTACAGAAAATCAAACACACCATCATTCTCCAAACTTTCTTCAGTGATGGGGGTTGATGCCGTGGTTGGGGGAGGTGATGCCGGGGTCAGAAGATGATGTCCAGGTTTCCAGAGGGTATAAGGTGGATCAGGGTGTTGTGGGGGACGAGGTGGGTGATGAACCGGTGCTCTGCTGCCATGTGGAGGTGTCGGAGGTGTGCGGCCAAGAGTCCTTTGAAGATGGGCCAAGGTTCTGCTGTTTTATTGTCACGGAGATGGATGTTCCTGTTGAGATATAATGTATACCGGGCTATGGAGAGGGTTACAGTTGTCCATTCAGGCGTGCAAATTGTTTACAATGACAGAAAATGCGCTGCTGTTACAAATTGGAATAAGAGATGGAAAAGTATCCCTGCACACACAGATTAACTGCACTCTTTTCACTTTTTGATTCTCAGTTTGTTGGCAAGGAATGACTGACGTAGACCCATTTTGGATGAAAACCGTGTTTTGCGTTTGTGGAAATGAGCATCACGCAAGGACGTATGGGCTCTGTGGCGCAATGGATAGCGCATTGGACTTCTAGGCATTAGTTGCAAGGGCTTTCAAAGGTTGTGGGTTGGAGTCCCACCAGAGTCGCTAATGGTGAGAGAACATTTTTGTTTTTTACAATGGAACGTCTGCGCGCTTTACTATCTCATAAAAGGCACTGCTGAACAAGGTTTATTGCCAAGTGTGCTTGAAAAAGTAAGCAAATACATCTGCATCATGTCAAATAACATTATCTTGCAATTTTTCCTCAATATCCAGATTAACTGCAGTATATTGAGTGCGCAATAAATTGGCGAGAGTCGATTGATTGAAAGACTTCCAGTTTTTTTTATAGCTACATTGGTACAGGGGATTTAGCTCAAAGGTAGAAAGATTGATGCCCTCGCTCTCCATTAAACACAGTTGATTGGACAGGGGCTGAACTTTCGAATGTTGCTGGCTCGCTTTAAAAAAAAAAAGATGTTGCGGCTTGTCGAGTCGCAAATATTTTTTCGACTGGGCTGGATGTCTCTGTGGCGCAATTGGCCAGCGCGCTCGGCTGTTAACCGGGAGGTTGGTGGTTCGAGCCCACCCAGGGACGACAAGCTATTTTGGAAGAGCTATCGCAGGCAAAATCCACGAGGTAACATTGTTTGCTGAATATCTACCTGAAACAGGTTGGAGTAACATTTTAGAGGCGCTGTGGCTTAGTTGGTCAAAGTGCCTGTCTAGTAAATCCCAGCAGTGCCTTCATGATAGCCTTTCAAGCAAATCAGTTGTTTACATGTACAGAAAAACATATCACCCGAAAGAGCTATTTTGCAATTATAGATTGAACAGTATCCCTGAATAAACAGAGTAAATGCACTCTTTTCACTCCTTGTTTCTCAGTTTGATGGTAAGGAATGATTGATGTAGACCGTTTTCGGATGACTGTTTTCTTTTGTGAAAAAGGGGAATCAGACAAAAGTTGCAAAGGCATTCAAAGGCTGTGAGTTCGAGACCCACCAGAGTCACTGTTGTAACCCCTGTTATCTACATTGGTAAATAGGAAAGCCTGCTTGTGTTATTAACTGATGAAAGGAACTGCTAAACTTGGTTCAATTACCACAGAATCCCAGTGTGCTATAGGCTGGCCACTGCTTGGTAGGAGTTTCCCGTACGTGAGTGACTGTTCCTTCCTTCCTTCACGCCCCGCTCAACCTCGTCTTCTTCTAAAGAGCTTGGCGCTGTCCTCAGAAGCTTTGGTCTTACTCCGCACCTGAGTGGCCCCACCAAGGGCAAAGGGCACACTCTGGACCTGCTAATGACAAAGCGGGTTAACATTTCAAATTACAGTGTGGTAAATGTTACTTTGTCTGATGGTTTCTGTATTTCTCCAGGTGCAATGAGTTTGCAGTCTTCTTTGCAAGACTCAGTTCAGAACATTAAAAATACCATTATTTGCAGATAACAAGCACGCAGCCAGCTAGACAACTGGAGTTAACCCATTTTGCATTTTTGGCTGACAAAACTGTCCAAGAGATCACCACAAGTCTGAGTTCCACTACATGCTGCCTTTATGCATTGTCTACCAGATTTTTAAAGTCTACGGTGAGCAGTCTGTTGGCTCCAATCACTCAAAAAGTCAACATGTCGCTTGGATCTGGAATATTCCCAAGAGCCTTAAAACTGCGGTCATTAAGCCTCTCTTAAAGAAGAGCAGTCTTGATGCCACAGTGCTAAATAATTACCGGCCCATCTCAAACCTACTACTACTACTCAGTTGTCCATTATTTTATTTTTTTTATCTTTTATTATCAAAAACATCTTACAAGTATTTACATATATTTACATAATTGTACAGACAAACATCACACACAAGTGCAAGGGAATGGGATACACAAGGGCAGGGGGAGAAGAGACAAAAAATTACAGAAAATCAAACACACAATCATTCTTCAAACTTTCTTCAGTGATGGGGGGTGATGCCGTGGATGGGGGGGTGATGCCGGGGTCAGAAGATGATGTCCAGGTTTCCAGAGGGTATAAGGTGGATCAGGGTGTTGTGGGGGATGAGGTGGGTGATGAACCGGTGCTCTGCTGCCATGTGGAGGTGTCGGAGGTGTGCGGCCAAGAGTCCTTTGAAGATGGGCCAAGGTTCTGCTGTTTTATTGTCACGGAGATGGATGTTCCTGTTGAGATATAATGTATACCGGGCTATGGAGAGGGTTACAGTTGTCCATTCAGGCGTGCAAATTATTTACAATGACAGAAAATGCGCTGCTGTTACAAATTGGAATAAGAGATGGAAAAGTATCCCTGCACACACAGATTAACTGCACTCTTTTCACTTTTTGATTCTCAGTTTGTTGGCAAGGAATGACTGACGTAGACCCATTTTGGATGAAAACCGTGTTTTGCGTTTGTGGAAATGAGCATCACGCAAGGATGTATGGGCTCTGTGGCGCAATGGATAGCGCATTGGACTTCTAGGCATTAGTTGCAAGGGCTTTCAAAGGTTGTGGGTTGAGTCCCACTAGAGTCGCTAATGGTGAGAGAACATTTTTGTTTTTTACAATGGAACGTCTGCGCGCTTTACTATCTGATAAAAGGCACTGCTGAACGAGGTTTATTGCCAAGTGTGCTTGAAAAAGTAAGCAAATACATCGGCATTATGTCAAATAACATTATCTTGCAATTTTTCCTCAATATCCAGATTAACTGCAGTATATTGAGTGCGCAATAAATTGGCGAGAGTCGATTGATTGAAAGACTTCCAGTTTTTTTTATAGCTACATTGGTACAGGGGATTTAGCTCAAAGGTAGAAAGATTGATGCCCTCGCTCTCCATTAAACACAGTTGATTGGACAGGGGCTGAACTTTCGAATGTTGCTGGCTCGCTTTAAAAAAAAAAAGATGTTGCGGCTTGTCAAGTCGCAAATATTTTTTCGACTGGGCTGGATGTCTCTGTGGCGCAATTGGCCAGCGCGCTCGGCTGTTAACCGGGAGGTTGGTGGTTTGAGCCCACCCAGGGACGAGAAGCTATTTTGGAAGAGCTATCGCAGCCAAAATCCACGGGGTAACATTGTTTGCTGAATATCTACCTGAAACAGGTTGGAGTAACACTTTAGAGGCGCTGTGGCTTAGTTGGTCAAAGTGCCTGTCTAGCAAATCCCAGCAGTGCTTTCATGATAGCCTTTCAAGCAAATCAGTTGTTTACATGTACAGAAAAACATATCACCCGAAAGAGCTATTTTGCAATTAGAGATTGAACAGTATCCCTGAATAAACAGAGTAAATGCACTCTTTTCACTCCTTGTTTCTCAGTTTGATGGTAAGGAATGATTGATGTAGACCGTTTTCGGATGACTGTTTTCTTTTGTGAAAAAGGGGAATCAGACAAAAGTTGCAAAGGCATTCAAAGGCTGTGAGTTCGAGACCCACCAGAGTCACTGTTGTAACCCCTGTTATCTACATTGGTAAATAGGAAAGCCTGCTTGTGTTATTAACTGATGAAAGGAACTGCTAAACTTGGTTCAATTACCACAGAATCCCAGTGTGCTATAGGCTGGCCACTGCTTGGTAGGAGTTTCCCGTACGTGAGTGACTGTTCCTTCCTTCCTTCACGCCCCGCTCAACCTCGTCTTCTTCTAAAGAGCTTGGCGCTGTCCTCAGAAGCTTTGGTCTTACTCCGCACCTGAGTGGCCCCACCAAGGGCAAAGGGCACACTCTGGACCTGCTAATGACAAAGCGGGTTAACATTTCAAATTACAGTGTGGTAAATGTTACTTTGTCTGATGGTTTCTGTATTTCTCCAGGTGCAATGAGTTTGCAGTCTTCTTTGCAAGACTCAGTTCAGAACATTAAAAATACCATTATTTGCAGATAACAAGCACGCAGCCAGCTAGACAACTGGAGTTAACCCATTTTGCATTTTTGGCTGACAAAACTGTCCAAGAGATCACCACAAGTCTGAGTTCCACTACATGCTGCCTTTATGCATTGTCTACCAGATTTTTAAAGTCTACGGTGAGCAGTCTGTTGGCTCCAATCACTCAAAAAGTCAACATGTCGCTTGGATCTGGAATATTCCCAAGAGCCTTAAAACTGCGGTCATTAAGCCTCTCTTAAAGAAGAGCAGTCTTGATGCCACAGTGCTAAATAATTACCGGCCCATCTCAAACCTACTACTACTACTCAGTTGTCCATTATTTTATTTTTTTTATCTTTTATTATCAAAAACATCTTACAAGTATTTACATATATTTACATAATTGTACAGACAAACATCACACACAAGTGCAAGGGAATGGGATACACAAGGGCAGGGGGAGAAGAGACAAAAAATTACAGAAAATCAAACACACAATCATTCTTCAAACTTTCTTCAGTGATGGGGGGTGATGCCGTGGATGGGGGGGTGATGCCGGGGTCAGAAGATGATGTCCAGGTTTCCAGAGGGTATAAGGTGGATCAGGGTGTTGTGGGGGATGAGGTGGGTGATGAACCGGTGCTCTGCTGCCATGTGGAGGTGTCGGAGGTGTGCGGCCAAGAGTCCTTTGAAGATGGGCCAAGGTTCTGCTGTTTTATTGTCACGGAGATGGATGTTCCTGTTGAGATATAATGTATACCGGGCTATGGAGAGGGTTACAGTTGTCCATTCAGGCGTGCAAATTGTTTACAATGACAGAAAATGCGCTGCTGTTACAAATTGGAATAAGAGATGGAAAAGTATCCCTGCACACACAGATTAACTGCACTCTTTTCACTTTTTGATTCTCAGTTTGTTGGCAAGGAATGACTGACGTAGACCCATTTTGGATGAAAACCGTGTTTTGCGTTTGTGGAAATGAGCATCACGCAAGGACGTATGGGCTCTGTGGCGCAATGGATAGCGCATTGAACTTCTAGGCATTAGTTGCAAGGGCTTTCAAAGGTTGTGGGTTGGAGTCCCACCAGAGTCGCTAATGGTGAGAGAACATTTTTGTTTTTTACAATGGAACGTCTGCGCGCTTTACTATCTCATAAAAGGCACTGCTGAACAAGGTTTATTGCCAAGTGTGCTTGAAAAAGTAAGCAAATACATCTGCATCATGTCAAATAACATTATCTTGCAATTTTTCCTCAATATCCAGATTAACTGCAGTATATTGAGTGCGCAATAAATTGGCGAGAGTCGATTGATTGAAAGACTTCCAGTTTTTTTTATAGCTACATTGGTACAGGGGATTTAGCTCAAAGGTAGAAAGATTGATGCCCTCGCTCTCCATTAAACACAGTTGATTGGACAGGGGCTGAACTTTCGAATGTTGCTGGCTCGCTTTAAAAAAAAAAAGATGTTGCGGCTTGTCGAGTCGCAAATATTTTTTTGACTGGGCTGGATGTCTCTGTGGCGCAATTGGCCAGCGCGCTCGGCTGTTAACCGGGAGGTTGGTGGTTCGAGCCCACCCAGGGACGACAAGCTATTTTGGAAGAGCTATCGCAGGCAAAATCCACGAGGTAACATTGTTTGCTGAATATCTACCTGAAACAGGTTGGAGTAACATTTTAGAGGCGCTGTGGCTTAGTTGGTCAAAGTGCCTGTCTAGTAAATCCCAGCAGTGCCTTCATGATAGCCTTTCAAGCAAATCAGTTGTTTACATGTACAGAAAAACATATCACCCGAAAGAGCTATTTTGCAATTATAGATTGAACAGTATCCCTGAATAAACAGAGTAAATGCACTCTTTTCACTCCTTGTTTCTCAGTTTGATGGTAAGGAATGATTGATGTAGACCGTTTTCGGATGACTGTTTTCTTTTGTGAAAAAGGGGAATCAGACAAAAGTTGCAAAGGCATTCAAAGGCTGTGAGTTCGAGACCCACCAGAGTCACTGTTGTAACCCCTGTTATCTACATTGGTAAATAGGAAAGCCTGCTTGTGTTATTAACTGATGAAAGGAACTGCTAAACTTGGTTCAATTACCACAGAATCCCAGTGTGCTATAGGCTGGCCACTGCTTGGTAGGAGTTTCCCGTACGTGAGTGACTGTTCCTTCCTTCCTTCACGCCCCGCTCAACCTCGTCTTCTTCTAAAGAGCTTGGCGCTGTCCTCAGAAGCTTTGGTCTTACTCCGCACCTGAGTGGCCCCACCAAGGGCAAAGGGCACACTCTGGACCTGCTAATGACAAAGCGGGTTAACATTTCAAATTACAGTGTGGTAAATGTTACTTTGTCTGATGGTTTCTGTATTTCTCCAGGTGCAATGAGTTTGCAGTCTTCTTTGCAAGACTCAGTTCAGAACATTAAAAATACCATTATTTGCAGATAACAAGCACGCAGCCAGCTAGACAACTGGAGTTAACCCATTTTGCATTTTTGGCTGACAAAACTGTCCAAGAGATCACCACAAGTCTGAGTTCCACTACATGCTGCCTTTATGCATTGTCTACCAGATTTTTAAAGTCTACGGTGAGCAGTCTGTTGGCTCCAATCACTCAAAAAGTCAACATGTCGCTTGGATCTGGAATATTCCCAAGAGCCTTAAAACTGCGGTCATTAAGCCTCTCTTAAAGAAGAGCAGTCTTGATGCCACAGTGCTAAATAATTACCGGCCCATCTCAAACCTACTACTACTACTCAGTTGTCCATTATTTTATTTTTTTTATCTTTTATTATCAAAAACATCTTACAAGTATTTACATATATTTACATAATTGTACAGACAAACATCACACACAAGTGCAAGGGAATGGGATACACAAGGGCAGGGGGAGAAGAGACAAAAAATTACAGAAAATCAAACACACAATCATTCTTCAAACTTTCTTCAGTGATGGGGGGTGATGCCGTGGATGGGGGGGTGATGCCGGGGTCAGAAGATGATGTCCAGGTTTCCAGAGGGTATAAGGTGGATCAGGGTGTTGTGGGGGATGAGGTGGGTGATGAACCGGTGCTCTGCTGCCATGTGGAGGTGTCGGAGGTGTGCGGCCAAGAGTCCTTTGAAGATGGGCCAAGGTTCTGCTGTTTTATTGTCACGGAGATGGATGTTCCTGTTGAGATATAATGTATACCGGGCTATGGAGAGGGTTACAGTTGTCCATTCAGGCGTGCAAATTATTTACAATGACAGAAAATGCGCTGCTGTTACAAATTGGAATAAGAGATGGAAAAGTATCCCTGCACACACAGATTAACTGCACTCTTTTCACTTTTTGATTCTCAGTTTGTTGGCAAGGAATGACTGACGTAGACCCATTTTGGATGAAAACCGTGTTTTGCGTTTGTGGAAATGAGCATCACGCAAGGATGTATGGGCTCTGTGGCGCAATGGATAGCGCATTGGACTTCTAGGCATTAGTTGCAAGGGCTTTCAAAGGTTGTGGGTTGAGTCCCACTAGAGTCGCTAATGGTGAGAGAACATTTTTGTTTTTTACAATGGAACGTCTGCGCGCTTTACTATCTGATAAAAGGCACTGCTGAACGAGGTTTATTGCCAAGTGTGCTTGAAAAAGTAAGCAAATACATCGGCATTATGTCAAATAACATTATCTTGCAATTTTTCCTCAATATCCAGATTAACTGCAGTATATTGAGTGCGCAATAAATTGGCGAGAGTCGATTGATTGAAAGACTTCCAGTTTTTTTTATAGCTACATTGGTACAGGGGATTTAGCTCAAAGGTAGAAAGATTGATGCCCTCGCTCTCCATTAAACACAGTTGATTGGACAGGGGCTGAACTTTCGAATGTTGCTGGCTCGCTTTAAAAAAAAAAAGATGTTGCGGCTTGTCAAGTCGCAAATATTTTTTCGACTGGGCTGGATGTCTCTGTGGCGCAATTGGCCAGCGCGCTCGGCTGTTAACCGGGAGGTTGGTGGTTTGAGCCCACCCAGGGACGAGAAGCTATTTTGGAAGAGCTATCGCAGCCAAAATCCACGGGGTAACATTGTTTGCTGAATATCTACCTGAAACAGGTTGGAGTAACACTTTAGAGGCGCTGTGGCTTAGTTGGTCAAAGTGCCTGTCTAGCAAATCCCAGCAGTGCTTTCATGATAGCCTTTCAAGCAAATCAGTTGTTTACATGTACAGAAAAACATATCACCCGAAAGAGCTATTTTGCAATTAGAGATTGAACAGTATCCCTGAATAAACAGAGTAAATGCACTCTTTTCACTCCTTGTTTCTCAGTTTGATGGTAAGGAATGATTGATGTAGACCGTTTTCGGATGACTGTTTTCTTTTGTGAAAAAGGGGAATCAGACAAAAGTTGCAAAGGCATTCAAAGGCTGTGAGTTCGAGACCCACCAGAGTCACTGTTGTAACCCCTGTTATCTACATTGGTAAATAGGAAAGCCTGCTTGTGTTATTAACTGATGAAAGGAACTGCTAAACTTGGTTCAATTACCACAGAATCCCAGTGTGCTATAGGCTGGCCACTGCTTGGTAGGAGTTTCCCGTACGTGAGTGACTGTTCCTTCCTTCCTTCACGCCCCGCTCAACCTCGTCTTCTTCTAAAGAGCTTGGCGCTGTCCTCAGAAGCTTTGGTCTTACTCCGCACCTGAGTGGCCCCACCAAGGGCAAAGGGCACACTCTGGACCTGCTAATGACAAAGCGGGTTAACATTTCAAATTACAGTGTGGTAAATGTTACTTTGTCTGATGGTTTCTGTATTTCTCCAGGTGCAATGAGTTTGCAGTCTTCTTTGCAAGACTCAGTTCAGAACATTAAAAATACCATTATTTGCAGATAACAAGCACGCAGCCAGCTAGACAACTGGAGTTAACCCATTTTGCATTTTTGGCTGACAAAACTGTCCAAGAGATCACCACAAGTCTGAGTTCCACTACATGCTGCCTTTATGCATTGTCTACCAGATTTTTAAAGTCTACGGTGAGCAGTCTGTTGGCTCCAATCACTCAAAAAGTCAACATGTCGCTTGGATCTGGAATATTCCCAAGAGCCTTAAAACTGCGGTCATTAAGCCTCTCTTAAAGAAGAGCAGTCTTGATGCCACAGTGCTAAATAATTACCGGCCCATCTCAAACCTACTACTACTACTCAGTTGTCCATTATTTTATTTTTTTTATCTTTTATTATCAAAAACATCTTACAAGTATTTACATATATTTACATAATTGTACAGACAAACATCACACACAAGTGCAAGGGAATGGGATACACAAGGGCAGGGGGAGAAGAGACAAAAAATTACAGAAAATCAAACACACAATCGTTCTTCAAACTTTCTTCAGTGATGGGGGGTGATGCCGTGGATGGGGGGGTGATGCCGGGGTCAGAAGATGATGTCCAGGTTTCCAGAGGGTATAAGGTGGATCAGGGTGTTGTGGGGGATGAGGTGGGTGATGAACCGGTGCTCTGCTGCCATGTGGAGGTGTCGGAGGTGTGCGGCCAAGAGTCCTTTGAAGATGGGCCAAGGTTCTGCTGTTTTATTGTCACGGAGATGGATGTTCCTGTTGAGATATAATGTATACCGGGCTATGGAGAGGGTTACAGTTGTCCATTCAGGCGTGCAAATTATTTACAATGACAGAAAATGCGCTGCTGTTACAAATTGGAATAAGAGATGGAAAAGTATCCCTGCACACACAGATTAACTGCACTCTTTTCACTTTTTGATTCTCAGTTTGTTGGCAAGGAATGACTGACGTAGACCCATTTTGGATGAAAACCGTGTTTTGCGTTTGTGGAAATGAGCATCACGCAAGGATGTATGGGCTCTGTGGCGCAATGGATAGCGCATTGGACTTCTAGGCATTAGTTACAAGGGCTTTCAAAGGTTGTGGGTTGAGTCCCACTAGAGTCGCTAATGGTGAGAGAACATTTTTGTTTTTTATAATGGAACGTCTGCGCGCTTTACTATCTGATAAAAGGCACTGCTGAACGAGGTTTATTGCCAAGTGTGCTTGAAAAAGTAAGCAAATACATCGGCATTATGTCAAATAACATTATCTTGCAATTTTTCCTCAATATCCAGATTAACTGCAGTATATTGAGTGCGCAATAAATTGGTGAGAGTCGATTGATTGAAAGACTTCCATTTTTTTTATAGCTACATTGGTACAGGGGATTTAGCTCAAAGGTAGAAAGATTGATGCCCTCGCTCTCCATTAAACACAGTTGATTGGACAGGGGCTGAACTTTCGAATGTTGCTGGCTCGCTTTAAAAAAAAAAAGATGTTGCGGCTTGTCAAGTTGCAAATATTTTTTCGACTGGGCTGGATGTCTCTGTGGCGCAATTGGCCAGCGCGCTTGGCTGTTAACCGGGAGGTTGGTGGTTCGAGCCCACCCAGGGACGACAAGCTATTTTGGAAGAGCTATCGCAGGCAAAATCCACGAGGTAACATTGTTTGCTGAATATCTACCTGAAACAGGTTGGAGTAACATTTTAGAGGCGCTGTGGCTTAGTTGGTCAAAGTGCCTGTCTAGTAAATCCCAGCAGTGCCTTCATGATAGCCTTTCAAGCAAATCAGTTGTTTACATGTACAGAAAAACATATCACCCCAAAGAGCTATTTTGCAATTATAGATTGAACAGTATCCCTGAATAAACAGAGTAAATGCACTCTTTTCACTCCTTGTTTCTCAGTTTGAGGGTAAGGAATGATTGATGTAGACCGTTTTCGGATGACTGTTTTGCTTTTGTGAAAAAGGGGAATCAGACAAAAGTTGCAAAGGCATTCAAAGGCTGTGAGTTCGAGACCCACCAGAGTCACTGTTGTAACCCCTGTTATCTACATTGGTAAATAGGAAAGCCTGCTTGTGTTATTAACTGATGAAAGGAACTGCTAAACTTGGTTCAATTACCACAGAATCCCAGTGTGCTATATGCTGGCCACTGCTTGGTAGGAGTTTCCCGTACGTGAGTGACTGTTCCTTCCTTCCTTCACGCCCCGCTCAACCTCGTCTTCTTCTAAAGAGCTTGGCGCTGTCCTCAGAAGCTTTGGTCTTACTCAGCACCTGAGTGGCCCCACCAAGGGCAAAGGGCACACTCTGGACCTGCTAATGACAAAGCGGGATAACATTTCAAATTATAGTGTGGTAAATGTTACTTTGTCTGATGGTTTCTGTATTTCTCCAGGTGCAATGAGTTTGCAGTCTTCTTTGCAAGACTCAGTTCAGAACATTAAAAATACCATTATTTGCAGATAACAAGCACGCAGCCAGCTAGACAACTGGAGTTAACCCATTTTGCATTTTTGGCTGACAAAACTGTCCAAGAGATCACCACAAGTCTGAGTTCCACTACATGCTGCCTTTATGCATTGCCTACTAGATTTTTAAAGTCTACGGTGAGCAGTCTGTTGGCTCCACTCACTCAAAAAGTCAACATGTTGCTTCGATCTGGAATATTCCCAAGAGCCTTAAAACTGCGGTCATTAAGCCTCTCTTAAAGAAGAGCAGTCTTGATGCCACAGTGCTAAATAATTACCGGCCCATTTCAAACCTACTACTACTACTCAGTTGTCCATTATTTTAATTTTTTTTTTATCTTTTATTATCAAAAACATCTTACAAGTATTTACATATATTTACATAATTGTACAGACAAACATCACACACAAGTGCAAGGGAATGGGATACACAAGGGCAGGGGGAGAAGAGACAAAAAATTACAGAAAATCAAACACACCATCATTCTCCAAACTTTCTTCAGTGATGGGGGTTGATGCCGTGGTTGGGGGAGGTGATGCCGGGGTCAGAAGATGATGTCCAGGTTTCCAGAGGGTATAAGGTGGATCAGGGTGTTGTGGGGGACGAGGTGGGTGATGAACCGGTGCTCTGCTGCCATGTGGAGGTGTCGGAGGTGTGCGGCCAAGAGTCCTTTGAAGATGGGCCAAGGTTCTGCTGTTTTATTGTCACGGAGATGGATGTTCCTGTTGAGATATAATGTATACCGGGCTATGGAGAGGGTTACAGTTGTCCATTCAGGCGTGCAAATTGTTTACAATGACAGAAAATGCGCTGCTGTTACAAATTGGAATAAGAGATGGAAAAGTATCCCTGCACACACAGATTAACTGCACTCTTTTCACTTTTTGATTCTCAGTTTGTTGGCAAGGAATGACTGACGTAGACCCATTTTGGATGAAAACCGTGTTTTGCGTTTGTGGAAATGAGCATCACGCAAGGACGTATGGGCTCTGTGGCGCAATGGATAGCGCATTGGACTTCTAGGCATTAGTTGCAAGGGCTTTCAAAGGTTGTGGGTTGGAGTCCCACCAGAGTCGCTAATGGTGAGAGAACATTTTTGTTTTTTACAATGGAACGTCTGCGCGCTTTACTATCTCATAAAAGGCACTGCTGAACAAGGTTTATTGCCAAGTGTGCTTGAAAAAGTAAGCAAATACATCTGCATCATGTCAAATAACATTATCTTGCAATTTTTCCTCAATATCCAGATTAACTGCAGTATATTGAGTGCGCAATAAATTGGCGAGAGTCGATTGATTGAAAGACTTCCAGTTTTTTTTATAGCTACATTGGTACAGGGGATTTAGCTCAAAGGTAGAAAGATTGATGCCCTCGCTCTCCATTAAACACAGTTGATTGGACAGGGGCTGAACTTTCGAATGTTGCTGGCTCGCTTTAAAAAAAAAAAGATGTTGCGGCTTGTCGAGTCGCAAATATTTTTTCGACTGGGCTGGATGTCTCTGTGGCGCAATTGGCCAGCGCGCTCGGCTGTTAACCGGGAGGTTGGTGGTTCGAGCCCACCCAGGGACGACAAGCTATTTTGGAAGAGCTATCGCAGGCAAAATCCACGAGGTAACATTGTTTGCTGAATATCTACCTGAAACAGGTTGGAGTAACATTTTAGAGGCGCTGTGGCTTAGTTGGTCAAAGTGCCTGTCTAGTAAATCCCAGCAGTGCCTTCATGATAGCCTTTCAAGCAAATCAGTTGTTTACATGTACAGAAAAACATATCACCCGAAAGAGCTATTTTGCAATTATAGATTGAACAGTATCCCTGAATAAACAGAGTAAATGCACTCTTTTCACTCCTTGTTTCTCAGTTTGATGGTAAGGAATGATTGATGTAGACCGTTTTCGGATGACTGTTTTCTTTTGTGAAAAAGGGGAATCAGACAAAAGTTGCAAAGGCATTCAAAGGCTGTGAGTTCGAGACCCACCAGAGTCACTGTTGTAACCCCTGTTATCTACATTGGTAAATAGGAAAGCCTGCTTGTGTTATTAACTGATGAAAGGAACTGCTAAACTTGGTTCAATTACCACAGAATCCCAGTGTGCTATAGGCTGGCCACTGCTTGGTAGGAGTTTCCCGTACGTGAGTGACTGTTCCTTCCTTCCTTCACGCCCCGCTCAACCTCGTCTTCTTCTAAAGAGCTTGGCGCTGTCCTCAGAAGCTTTGGTCTTACTCCGCACCTGAGTGGCCCCACCAAGGGCAAAGGGCACACTCTGGACCTGCTAATGACAAAGCGGGTTAACATTTCAAATTACAGTGTGGTAAATGTTACTTTGTCTGATGGTTTCTGTATTTCTCCAGGTGCAATGAGTTTGCAGTCTTCTTTGCAAGACTCAGTTCAGAACATTAAAAATACCATTATTTGCAGATAACAAGCACGCAGCCAGCTAGACAACTGGAGTTAACCCATTTTGCATTTTTGGCTGACAAAACTGTCCAAGAGATCACCACAAGTCTGAGTTCCACTACATGCTGCCTTTATGCATTGTCTACCAGATTTTTAAAGTCTACGGTGAGCAGTCTGTTGGCTCCAATCACTCAAAAAGTCAACATGTCGCTTGGATCTGGAATATTCCCAAGAGCCTTAAAACTGCGGTCATTAAGCCTCTCTTAAAGAAGAGCAGTCTTGATGCCACAGTGCTAAATAATTACCGGCCCATCTCAAACCTACTACTACTACTCAGTTGTCCATTATTTTATTTTTTTTATCTTTTATTATCAAAAACATCTTACAAGTATTTACATATATTTACATAATTGTACAGACAAACATCACACACAAGTGCAAGGGAATGGGATACACAAGGGCAGGGGGAGAAGAGACAAAAAATTACAGAAAATCAAACACACAATCATTCTTCAAACTTTCTTCAGTGATGGGGGGTGATGCCGTGGATGGGGGGGTGATGCCGGGGTCAGAAGATGATGTCCAGGTTTCCAGAGGGTATAAGGTGGATCAGGGTGTTGTGGGGGATGAGGTGGGTGATGAACCGGTGCTCTGCTGCCATGTGGAGGTGTCGGAGGTGTGCGGCCAAGAGTCCTTTGAAGATGGGCCAAGGTTCTGCTGTTTTATTGTCACGGAGATGGATGTTCCTGTTGAGATATAATGTATACCGGGCTATGGAGAGGGTTACAGTTGTCCATTCAGGCGTGCAAATTATTTACAATGACAGAAAATGCGCTGCTGTTACAAATTGGAATAAGAGATGGAAAAGTATCCCTGCACACACAGATTAACTGCACTCTTTTCACTTTTTGATTCTCAGTTTGTTGGCAAGGAATGACTGACGTAGACCCATTTTGGATGAAAACCGTGTTTTGCGTTTGTGGAAATGAGCATCACGCAAGGATGTATGGGCTCTGTGGCGCAATGGATAGCGCATTGGACTTCTAGGCATTAGTTGCAAGGGCTTTCAAAGGTTGTGGGTTGAGTCCCACTAGAGTCGCTAATGGTGAGAGAACATTTTTGTTTTTTACAATGGAACGTCTGCGCGCTTTACTATCTGATAAAAGGCACTGCTGAACGAGGTTTATTGCCAAGTGTGCTTGAAAAAGTAAGCAAATACATCGGCATTATGTCAAATAACATTATCTTGCAATTTTTCCTCAATATCCAGATTAACTGCAGTATATTGAGTGCGCAATAAATTGGCGAGAGTCGATTGATTGAAAGACTTCCAGTTTTTTTTATAGCTACATTGGTACAGGGGATTTAGCTCAAAGGTAGAAAGATTGATGCCCTCGCTCTCCATTAAACACAGTTGATTGGACAGGGGCTGAACTTTCGAATGTTGCTGGCTCGCTTTAAAAAAAAAAAGATGTTGCGGCTTGTCAAGTCGCAAATATTTTTTCGACTGGGCTGGATGTCTCTGTGGCGCAATTGGCCAGCGCGCTCGGCTGTTAACCGGGAGGTTGGTGGTTTGAGCCCACCCAGGGACGAGAAGCTATTTTGGAAGAGCTATCGCAGCCAAAATCCACGGGGTAACATTGTTTGCTGAATATCTACCTGAAACAGGTTGGAGTAACACTTTAGAGGCGCTGTGGCTTAGTTGGTCAAAGTGCCTGTCTAGCAAATCCCAGCAGTGCTTTCATGATAGCCTTTCAAGCAAATCAGTTGTTTACATGTACAGAAAAACATATCACCCGAAAGAGCTATTTTGCAATTAGAGATTGAACAGTATCCCTGAATAAACAGAGTAAATGCACTCTTTTCACTCCTTGTTTCTCAGTTTGATGGTAAGGAATGATTGATGTAGACCGTTTTCGGATGACTGTTTTCTTTTGTGAAAAAGGGGAATCAGACAAAAGTTGCAAAGGCATTCAAAGGCTGTGAGTTCGAGACCCACCAGAGTCACTGTTGTAACCCCTGTTATCTACATTGGTAAATAGGAAAGCCTGCTTGTGTTATTAACTGATGAAAGGAACTGCTAAACTTGGTTCAATTACCACAGAATCCCAGTGTGCTATAGGCTGGCCACTGCTTGGTAGGAGTTTCCCGTACGTGAGTGACTGTTCCTTCCTTCCTTCACGCCCCGCTCAACCTCGTCTTCTTCTAAAGAGCTTGGCGCTGTCCTCAGAAGCTTTGGTCTTACTCCGCACCTGAGTGGCCCCACCAAGGGCAAAGGGCACACTCTGGACCTGCTAATGACAAAGCGGGTTAACATTTCAAATTACAGTGTGGTAAATGTTACTTTGTCTGATGGTTTCTGTATTTCTCCAGGTGCAATGAGTTTGCAGTCTTCTTTGCAAGACTCAGTTCAGAACATTAAAAATACCATTATTTGCAGATAACAAGCACGCAGCCAGCTAGACAACTGGAGTTAACCCATTTTGCATTTTTGGCTGACAAAACTGTCCAAGAGATCACCACAAGTCTGAGTTCCACTACATGCTGCCTTTATGCATTGTCTACCAGATTTTTAAAGTCTACGGTGAGCAGTCTGTTGGCTCCAATCACTCAAAAAGTCAACATGTCGCTTGGATCTGGAATATTCCCAAGAGCCTTAAAACTGCGGTCATTAAGCCTCTCTTAAAGAAGAGCAGTCTTGATGCCACAGTGCTAAATAATTACCGGCCCATCTCAAACCTACTACTACTACTCAGTTGTCCATTATTTTATTTTTTTTATCTTTTATTATCAAAAACATCTTACAAGTATTTACATATATTTACATAATTGTACAGACAAACATCACACACAAGTGCAAGGGAATGGGATACACAAGGGCAGGGGGAGAAGAGACAAAAAATTACAGAAAATCAAACACACAATCATTCTTCAAACTTTCTTCAGTGATGGGGGGTGATGCCGTGGATGGGGGGGTGATGCCGGGGTCAGAAGATGATGTCCAGGTTTCCAGAGGGTATAAGGTGGATCAGGGTGTTGTGGGGGATGAGGTGGGTGATGAGTGGGTGATGAACCGGTGCTCTGCTGCCATGTGGAGGTGTCGGAGGTGTGCGGCCAAGAGTCCTTTGAAGATGGGCCAAGGTTCTGCTGTTTTATTGTCACGGAGATGGATGTTCCTGTTGAGATATAATGTATACCGGGCTATGGAGAGGGTTACAGTTGTCCATTCAGGCGTGCAAATTGTTTACAATGACAGAAAATGCGCTGCTGTTACAAATTGGAATAAGAGATGGAAAAGTATCCCTGCACACACAGATTAACTGCACTCTTTTCACTTTTTGATTCTCAGTTTGTTGGCAAGGAATGACTGACGTAGACCCATTTTGGATGAAAACCGTGTTTTGCGTTTGTGGAAATGAGCATCACGCAAGGACGTATGGGCTCTGTGGCGCAATGGATAGCGCATTGAACTTCTAGGCATTAGTTGCAAGGGCTTTCAAAGGTTGTGGGTTGGAGTCCCACCAGAGTCGCTAATGGTGAGAGAACATTTTTGTTTTTTACAATGGAACGTCTGCGCGCTTTACTATCTCATAAAAGGCACTGCTGAACAAGGTTTATTGCCAAGTGTGCTTGAAAAAGTAAGCAAATACATCTGCATCATGTCAAATAACATTATCTTGCAATTTTTCCTCAATATCCAGATTAACTGCAGTATATTGAGTGCGCAATAAATTGGCGAGAGTCGATTGATTGAAAGACTTCCAGTTTTTTTTATAGCTACATTGGTACAGGGGATTTAGCTCAAAGGTAGAAAGATTGATGCCCTCGCTCTCCATTAAACACAGTTGATTGGACAGGGGCTGAACTTTCGAATGTTGCTGGCTCGCTTTAAAAAAAAAAAGATGTTGCGGCTTGTCGAGTCGCAAATATTTTTTTGACTGGGCTGGATGTCTCTGTGGCGCAATTGGCCAGCGCGCTCGGCTGTTAACCGGGAGGTTGGTGGTTCGAGCCCACCCAGGGACGACAAGCTATTTTGGAAGAGCTATCGCAGGCAAAATCCACGAGGTAACATTGTTTGCTGAATATCTACCTGAAACAGGTTGGAGTAACATTTTAGAGGCGCTGTGGCTTAGTTGGTCAAAGTGCCTGTCTAGTAAATCCCAGCAGTGCCTTCATGATAGCCTTTCAAGCAAATCAGTTGTTTACATGTACAGAAAAACATATCACCCGAAAGAGCTATTTTGCAATTATAGATTGAACAGTATCCCTGAATAAACAGAGTAAATGCACTCTTTTCACTCCTTGTTTCTCAGTTTGATGGTAAGGAATGATTGATGTAGACCGTTTTCGGATGACTGTTTTCTTTTGTGAAAAAGGGGAATCAGACAAAAGTTGCAAAGGCATTCAAAGGCTGTGAGTTCGAGACCCACCAGAGTCACTGTTGTAACCCCTGTTATCTACATTGGTAAATAGGAAAGCCTGCTTGTGTTATTAACTGATGAAAGGAACTGCTAAACTTGGTTCAATTACCACAGAATCCCAGTGTGCTATAGGCTGGCCACTGCTTGGTAGGAGTTTCCCGTACGTGAGTGACTGTTCCTTCCTTCCTTCACGCCCCGCTCAACCTCGTCTTCTTCTAAAGAGCTTGGCGCTGTCCTCAGAAGCTTTGGTCTTACTCCGCACCTGAGTGGCCCCACCAAGGGCAAAGGGCACACTCTGGACCTGCTAATGACAAAGCGGGTTAACATTTCAAATTACAGTGTGGTAAATGTTACTTTGTCTGATGGTTTCTGTATTTCTCCAGGTGCAATGAGTTTGCAGTCTTCTTTGCAAGACTCAGTTCAGAACATTAAAAATACCATTATTTGCAGATAACAAGCACGCAGCCAGCTAGACAACTGGAGTTAACCCATTTTGCATTTTTGGCTGACAAAACTGTCCAAGAGATCACCACAAGTCTGAGTTCCACTACATGCTGCCTTTATGCATTGTCTACCAGATTTTTAAAGTCTACGGTGAGCAGTCTGTTGGCTCCAATCACTCAAAAAGTCAACATGTCGCTTGGATCTGGAATATTCCCAAGAGCCTTAAAACTGCGGTCATTAAGCCTCTCTTAAAGAAGAGCAGTCTTGATGCCACAGTGCTAAATAATTACCGGCCCATCTCAAACCTACTACTACTACTCAGTTGTCCATTATTTTATTTTTTTTATCTTTTATTATCAAAAACATCTTACAAGTATTTACATATATTTACATAATTGTACAGACAAACATCACACACAAGTGCAAGGGAATGGGATACACAAGGGCAGGGGGAGAAGAGACAAAAAATTACAGAAAATCAAACACACAATCATTCTTCAAACTTTCTTCAGTGATGGGGGGTGATGCCGTGGATGGGGGGGTGATGCCGGGGTCAGAAGATGATGTCCAGGTTTCCAGAGGGTATAAGGTGGATCAGGGTGTTGTGGGGGATGAGGTGGGTGATGAACCGGTGCTCTGCTGCCATGTGGAGGTGTCGGAGGTGTGCGGCCAAGAGTCCTTTGAAGATGGGCCAAGGTTCTGCTGTTTTATTGTCACGGAGATGGATGTTCCTGTTGAGATATAATGTATACCGGGCTATGGAGAGGGTTACAGTTGTCCATTCAGGCGTGCAAATTATTTACAATGACAGAAAATGCGCTGCTGTTACAAATTGGAATAAGAGATGGAAAAGTATCCCTGCACACACAGATTAACTGCACTCTTTTCACTTTTTGATTCTCAGTTTGTTGGCAAGGAATGACTGACGTAGACCCATTTTGGATGAAAACCGTGTTTTGCGTTTGTGGAAATGAGCATCACGCAAGGATGTATGGGCTCTGTGGCGCAATGGATAGCGCATTGGACTTCTAGGCATTAGTTGCAAGGGCTTTCAAAGGTTGTGGGTTGAGTCCCACTAGAGTCGCTAATGGTGAGAGAACATTTTTGTTTTTTACAATGGAACGTCTGCGCGCTTTACTATCTGATAAAAGGCACTGCTGAACGAGGTTTATTGCCAAGTGTGCTTGAAAAAGTAAGCAAATACATCGGCATTATGTCAAATAACATTATCTTGCAATTTTTCCTCAATATCCAGATTAACTGCAGTATATTGAGTGCGCAATAAATTGGCGAGAGTCGATTGATTGAAAGACTTCCAGTTTTTTTTATAGCTACATTGGTACAGGGGATTTAGCTCAAAGGTAGAAAGATTGATGCCCTCGCTCTCCATTAAACACAGTTGATTGGACAGGGGCTGAACTTTCGAATGTTGCTGGCTCGCTTTAAAAAAAAAAAGATGTTGCGGCTTGTCAAGTCGCAAATATTTTTTCGACTGGGCTGGATGTCTCTGTGGCGCAATTGGCCAGCGCGCTCGGCTGTTAACCGGGAGGTTGGTGGTTTGAGCCCACCCAGGGACGACAAGCTATTTTGGAAGAGCTATCGCAGCCAAAATCCACGGGGTAACATTGTTTGCTGAATATCTACCTGAAACAGGTTGGAGTAACACTTTAGAGGCGCTGTGGCTTAGTTGGTCAAAGTGCCTGTCTAGCAAATCCCAGCAGTGCTTTCATGATAGCCTTTCAAGCAAATCAGTTGTTTACATGTACAGAAAAACATATCACCCGAAAGAGCTATTTTGCAATTAGAGATTGAACAGTATCCCTGAATAAACAGAGTAAATGCACTCTTTTCACTCCTTGTTTCTCAGTTTGATGGTAAGGAATGATTGATGTAGACCGTTTTCGGATGACTGTTTTCTTTTGTGAAAAAGGGGAATCAGACAAAAGTTGCAAAGGCATTCAAAGGCTGTGAGTTCGAGACCCACCAGAGTCACTGTTGTAACCCCTGTTATCTACATTGGTAAATAGGAAAGCCTGCTTGTGTTATTAACTGATGAAAGGAACTGCTAAACTTGGTTCAATTACCACAGAATCCCAGTGTGCTATAGGCTGGCCACTGCTTGGTAGGAGTTTCCCGTACGTGAGTGACTGTTCCTTCCTTCCTTCACGCCCCGCTCAACCTCGTCTTCTTCTAAAGAGCTTGGCGCTGTCCTCAGAAGCTTTGGTCTTACTCCGCACCTGAGTGGCCCCACCAAGGGCAAAGGGCACACTCTGGACCTGCTAATGACAAAGCGGGTTAACATTTCAAATTACAGTGTGGTAAATGTTACTTTGTCTGATGGTTTCTGTATTTCTCCAGGTGCAATGAGTTTGCAGTCTTCTTTGCAAGACTCAGTTCAGAACATTAAAAATACCATTATTTGCAGATAACAAGCACGCAGCCAGCTAGACAACTGGAGTTAACCCATTTTGCATTTTTGGCTGACAAAACTGTCCAAGAGATCACCACAAGTCTGAGTTCCACTACATGCTGCCTTTATGCATTGTCTACCAGATTTTTAAAGTCTACGGTGAGCAGTCTGTTGGCTCCAATCACTCAAAAAGTCAACATGTCGCTTGGATCTGGAATATTCCCAAGAGCCTTAAAACTGCGGTCATTAAGCCTCTCTTAAAGAAGAGCAGTCTTGATGCCACAGTGCTAAATAATTACCGGCCCATCTCAAACCTACTACTACTACTCAGTTGTCCATTATTTTATTTTTTTTATCTTTTATTATCAAAAACATCTTACAAGTATTTACATATATTTACATAATTGTACAGACAAACATCACACACAAGTGCAAGGGAATGGGATACACAAGGGCAGGGGGAGAAGAGACAAAAAATTACAGAAAATCAAACACACAATCATTCTTCAAACTTTCTTCAGTGATGGGGGGTGATGCCGTGGATGGGGGGGTGATGCCGGGGTCAGAAGATGATGTCCAGGTTTCCAGAGGGTATAAGGTGGATCAGGGTGTTGTGGGGGATGAGGTGGGTGATGAACCGGTGCTCTGCTGCCATGTGGAGGTGTCGGAGGTGTGCGGCCAAGAGTCCTTTGAAGATGGGCCAAGGTTCTGCTGTTTTATTGTCACGGAGATGGATGTTCCTGTTGAGATATAATGTATACCGGGCTATGGAGAGGGTTACAGTTGTCCATTCAGGCGTGCAAATTATTTACAATGACAGAAAATGCGCTGCTGTTACAAATTGGAATAAGAGATGGAAAAGTATCCCTGCACACACAGATTAACTGCACTCTTTTCACTTTTTGATTCTCAGTTTGTTGGCAAGGAATGACTGACGTAGACCCATTTTGGATGAAAACCGTGTTTTGCGTTTGTGGAAATGAGCATCACGCAAGGATGTATGGGCTCTGTGGCGCAATGGATAGCGCATTGGACTTCTAGGCATTAGTTGCAAGGGCTTTCAAAGGTTGTGGGTTGAGTCCCACTAGAGTCGCTAATGGTGAGAGAACATTTTTGTTTTTTACAATGGAACGTCTGCGCGCTTTACTATCTGATAAAAGGCACTGCTGAACGAGGTTTATTGCCAAGTGTGCTTGAAAAAGTAAGCAAATACATCGGCATTATGTCAAATAACATTATCTTGCAATTTTTCCTCAATATCCAGATTAACTGCAGTATATTGAGTGCGCAATAAATTGGCGAGAGTCGATTGATTGAAAGACTTCCAGTTTTTTTTATAGCTACATTGGTACAGGGGATTTAGCTCAAAGGTAGAAAGATTGATGCCCTCGCTCTCCATTAAACACAGTTGATTGGACAGGGGCTGAACTTTCGAATGTTGCTGGCTCGCTTTAAAAAAAAAAAGATGTTGCGGCTTGTCAAGTCGCAAATATTTTTTCGACTGGGCTGGATGTCTCTGTGGCGCAATTGGCCAGCGCGCTCGGCTGTTAACCGGGAGGTTGGTGGTTTGAGCCCACCCAGGGACGACAAGCTATTTTGGAAGAGCTATCGCAGCCAAAATCCACGGGGTAACATTGTTTGCTGAATATCTACCTGAAACAGGTTGGAGTAACACTTTAGAGGCGCTGTGGCTTAGTTGGTCAAAGTGCCTGTCTAGCAAATCCCAGCAGTGCTTTCATGATAGCCTTTCAAGCAAATCAGTTGTTTACATGTACAGAAAAACATATCACCCGAAAGAGCTATTTTGCAATTAGAGATTGAACAGTATCCCTGAATAAACAGAGTAAATGCACTCTTTTCACTCCTTGTTTCTCAGTTTGATGGTAAGGAATGATTGATGTAGACCGTTTTCGGATGACTGTTTTCTTTTGTGAAAAAGGGGAATCAGACAAAAGTTGCAAAGGCATTCAAAGGCTGTGAGTTCGAGACCCACCAGAGTCACTGTTGTAACCCCTGTTATCTACATTGGTAAATAGGAAAGCCTGCTTGTGTTATTAACTGATGAAAGGAACTGCTAAACTTGGTTCAATTACCACAGAATCCCAGTGTGCTATAGGCTGGCCACTGCTTGGTAGGAGTTTCCCGTACGTGAGTGACTGTTCCTTCCTTCCTTCACGCCCCGCTCAACCTCGTCTTCTTCTAAAGAGCTTGGCGCTGTCCTCAGAAGCTTTGGTCTTACTCCGCACCTGAGTGGCCCCACCAAGGGCAAAGGGCACACTCTGGACCTGCTAATGACAAAGCGGGTTAACATTTCAAATTACAGTGTGGTAAATGTTACTTTGTCTGATGGTTTCTGTATTTCTCCAGGTGCAATGAGTTTGCAGTCTTCTTTGCAAGACTCAGTTCAGAACATTAAAAATACCATTATTTGCAGATAACAAGCACGCAGCCAGCTAGACAACTGGAGTTAACCCATTTTGCATTTTTGGCTGACAAAACTGTCCAAGAGATCACCACAAGTCTGAGTTCCACTACATGCTGCCTTTATGCATTGTCTACCAGATTTTTAAAGTCTACGGTGAGCAGTCTGTTGGCTCCAATCACTCAAAAAGTCAACATGTCGCTTGGATCTGGAATATTCCCAAGAGCCTTAAAACTGCGGTCATTAAGCCTCTCTTAAAGAAGAGCAGTCTTGATGCCACAGTGCTAAATAATTACCGGCCCATCTCAAACCTACTACTACTACTCAGTTGTCCATTATTTTATTTTTTTTATCTTTTATTATCAAAAACATCTTACAAGTATTTACATATATTTACATAATTGTACAGACAAACATCACACACAAGTGCAAGGGAATGGGATACACAAGGGCAGGGGGAGAAGAGACAAAAAATTACAGAAAATCAAACACACAATCGTTCTTCAAACTTTCTTCAGTGATGGGGGGTGATGCCGTGGATGGGGGGGTGATGCCGGGGTCAGAAGATGATGTCCAGGTTTCCAGAGGGTATAAGGTGGATCAGGGTGTTGTGGGGGATGAGGTGGGTGATGAACCGGTGCTCTGCTGCCATGTGGAGGTGTCGGAGGTGTGCGGCCAAGAGTCCTTTGAAGATGGGCCAAGGTTCTGCTGTTTTATTGTCACGGAGATGGATGTTCCTGTTGAGATATAATGTATACCGGGCTATGGAGAGGGTTACAGTTGTCCATTCAGGCGTGCAAATTATTTACAATGACAGAAAATGCGCTGCTGTTACAAATTGGAATAAGAGATGGAAAAGTATCCCTGCACACACAGATTAACTGCACTCTTTTCACTTTTTGATTCTCAGTTTGTTGGCAAGGAATGACTGACGTAGACCCATTTTGGATGAAAACCGTGTTTTGCGTTTGTGGAAATGAGCATCACGCAAGGATGTATGGGCTCTGTGGCGCAATGGATAGCGCATTGGACTTCTAGGCATTAGTTACAAGGGCTTTCAAAGGTTGTGGGTTGAGTCCCACTAGAGTCGCTAATGGTGAGAGAACATTTTTGTTTTTTATAATGGAACGTCTGCGCGCTTTACTATCTGATAAAAGGCACTGCTGAACGAGGTTTATTGCCAAGTGTGCTTGAAAAAGTAAGCAAATACATCGGCATTATGTCAAATAACATTATCTTGCAATTTTTCCTCAATATCCAGATTAACTGCAGTATATTGAGTGCGCAATAAATTGGCGAGAGTCGATTGATTGAAAGACTTCCAGTTTTTTTTATAGCTACATTGGTACAGGGGATTTAGCTCAAAGGTAGAAAGATTGATGCCCTCGCTCTCCATTAAACACAGTTGATTGGACAGGGGCTGAACTTTCGAATGTTGCTGGCTCGCTTTAAAAAAAAAAAGATGTTGCGGCTTGTCAAGTCGCAAATATTTTTTCGACTGGGCTGGATGTCTCTGTGGCGCAATTGGCCAGCGCGCTCGGCTGTTAACCGGGAGGTTGGTGGTTCGAGCCCACTCAGGGACGACAAGCTATTTTGGAAGAGCTATCGCAGGCAAAATCCACGAGGTAACATTTTTTGCTGAATATCTACCTGAAACAGGTTGGAGTAACATTTTAGAGGCGCTGTGGCTTAGTTGGTCAAAGTGCCTGTCTAGTAAATCCCAGCAGTGCCTTCATGATAGCCTTTCAAGCAAATCAGTTGTTTACATGTACAGAAAAACATATCACCTGAAAGAGCTATTTTGCAATTATAGATTGAACAGTATCCCTGAATAAACAGAGTAAATGCACTCTTTTCACTCCTTGTTTCTCAGTTTGATGGTAAGGAATGATTGATGTAGACCGTTTTCGGATGACTGTTTTGCTTTTGTGAAAAAGGGGAATCAGACAAAAGTTGCAAAGGCATTCAAAGGCTGTGAGTTCGAGACCCACCAGAGTCACTGTTGTAACCCCTGTTATCTACATTGGTAAATAGGAAAGCCTGCTTGTGTTATTAACTGATGAAAGGAACTGCTAAACTTGGTTCAATTACCACAGAATCCCAGTGTGCTATATGCTGGCCACTGCTTGGTAGGAGTTTCCCGTACGTGAGTGACTGTTCCTTCCTTCCTTCACGCCCCGCTCAACCTCGTCTTCTTCTAAAGAGCTTGGCGCTGTCCTCAGAAGCTTTGGTCTTACTCAGCACCTGAGTGGCCCCACCAAGGGCAAAGGGCACACTCTGGACCTGCTAATGACAAAGCGGGTTAACATTTCAAATTACAGTGTGGTAAATGTTACTTTGTCTGATGGTTTCTGTATTTCTCCAGGTGCAATGAGTTTGCAGTCTTCTTTGCAAGACTCAGTTCAGAACATTAAAAATACCATTATTTGCAGATAACAAGCACGCAGCCAGCTAGACAACTGGAGTTAACCCATTTTGCATTTTTGGCTGACAAAACTGTCCAAGAGATCACCACAAGTCTGAGTTCCACTACATGCTGCCTTTGTGCATTGTCTACCAGATTTTTAAAGTCTACGGTGAGCAGTCTGTTGGCTCCAATCACTCAAAAAGTCAACATGTCGCTTGGATCTGGAATATTCCCAAGAGCCTTAAAACTGCGGTCATTAAGCCTCTCTTAAAGAAGAGCAGTCTTGATGCCACAGTGCTAAATAATTACCGGCCCATCTCAAACCTACTACTACTACTCAGTTGTCCATTATTTAATTTTTTTTATCTTTTATTATCAAAAACATCTTACAAGTATTTACATATATTTACATAATTGTACAGACAAACATCACACACAAGTGCAAGGGAATGGGATACACAAGGGCAGGGGGAGAAGAGACAAAAAATTACAGAAAATCAAACACACAATCATTCTTCAAACTTTCTTCAGTGATGGGGGGTGATGCCGTGGATGGGGGGGTGATGCCGGGGTCAGAAGATGATGTCCAGGTTTCCAGAGGGTATAAGGTGGATCAGGGTGTTGTGGGGGATGAGGTGGGTGATGAACCGGTGCTCTGCTGCCATGTGGAGGTGTCGGAGGTGTGCGGCCAAGAGTCCTTTGAAGATGGGCCAAGGTTCTGCTGTTTTATTGTCACGGAGATGGATGTTCCTGTTGAGATATAATGTATACCGGGCTATGGAGAGGGTTACAGTTGTCCATTCAGGCGTGCAAATTATTTACAATGACAGAAAATGCGCTGCTGTTACAAATTGGAATAAGAGATGGAAAAGTATCCCTGCACACACAGATTAACTGCACTCTTTTCACTTTTTGATTCTCAGTTTGTTGGCAAGGAATGACTGACGTAGACCCATTTTGGATGAAAACCGTGTTTTGCGTTTGTGGAAATGAGCATCACGCAAGGATGTATGGGCTCTGTGGCGCAATGGATAGCGCATTGGACTTCTAGGCATTAGTTACAAGGGCTTTCAAAGGTTGTGGGTTGAGTCCCACTAGAGTCGCTAATGGTGAGAGAACATTTTTGTTTTTTATAATGGAACGTCTGCGCGCTTTACTATCTGATAAAAGGCACTGCTGAACGAGGTTTATTGCCAAGTGTGCTTGAAAAAGTAAGCAAATACATCGGCATTATGTCAAATAACATTATCTTGCAATTTTTCCTCAATATCCAGATTAACTGCAGTATATTGAGTGCGCAATAAATTGGTGAGAGTCGATTGATTGAAAGACTTCCAGTTTTTTTTATAGCTACATTGGTACAGGGGATTTAGCTCAAAGGTAGAAAGATTGATGCCCTCGCTCTCCATTAAACACAGTTGATTGGACAGGGGCTGAACTTTCGAATGTTGCTGGCTCGCTTTAAAAAAAAAAAGATGTTGCGGCTTGTCAAGTCGCAAATATTTTTTCGACTGGGCTGGATGTCTCTGTGGCGCAATTGGCCAGCGCGCTCGGCTGTTAACCGGGAGGTTGGTGGTTCGAGCCCACCCAGGGACGACAAGCTATTTTGGAAGAGCTATCGCAGGCAAAATCCACGAGGTAACATTGTTTGCTGAATATCTACCTGAAACAGGTTGGAGTAACATTTTAGAGGCGCTGTGGCTTAGTTGGTCAAAGTGCCTGTCTAGTAAATCCCAGCAGTGCCTTCATGATAGCCTTTCAAGCAAATCAGTTGTTTACATGTACAGAAAAACATATCACCTGAAAGAGCTATTTTGCAATTATAGATTGAACAGTATCCCTGAATAAACAGAGTAAATGCACTCTTTTCACTCCTTGTTTCTCAGTTTGATGGTAAGGAATGATTGATGTAGACCGTTTTCGGATGACTGTTTTGCTTTTGTGAAAAAGGGGAATCAGACAAAAGTTGCAAAGGCATTCAAAGGCTGTGAGTTCGAGACCCACCAGAGTCACTGTTGTAACCCCTGTTATCTACATTGGTAAATAGGAAAGCCTGCTTGTGTTATTAACTGATGAAAGGAACTGCTAAACTTGGTTCAATTACCACAGAATCCCAGTGTGCTATATGCTGGCCACTGCTTGGTAGGAGTTTCCCGTACGTGAGTGACTGTTCCTTCCTTCCTTCACGCCCCGCTCAACCTCGTCTTCTTCTAAAGAGCTTGGCGCTGTCCTCAGAAGCTTTGGTCTTACTCAGCACCTGAGTGGCCCCACCAAGGGCAAAGGGCACACTCTGGACCTGCTAATGACAAAGCGGGTTAACATTTCAAATTACAGTGTGGTAAATGTTACTTTGTCTGATGGTTTCTGTATTTCTCCAGGTGCAATGAGTTTGCAGTCTTCTTTGCAAGACTCAGTTCAGAACATTAAAAATACCATTATTTGCAGATAACAAGCACGCAGCCAGCTAGACAACTGGAGTTAACCCATTTTGCATTTTTGGCTGACAAAACTGTCCAAGAGATCACCACAAGTCTGAGTTCCACTACATGCTGCCTTTATGCATTGCCTACTAGATTTTTAAAGTCTACGGTGAGCAGTCTGTTGGCTCCACTCACTCAAAAAGTCAACATGTTGCTTCGATCTGGAATATTCCCAAGAGCCTTAAAACTGCGGTCATTAAGCCTCTCTTAAAGAAGAGCAGTCTTGATGCCACAGTGCTAAATAATTACCGGCCCATTTCAAACCTACTACTACTACTCAGTTGTCCATTATTTTAATTTTTTTTTTATCTTTTATTATCAAAAACATCTTACAAGTATTTACATATATTTACATAATTGTACAGACAAACATCACACACAAGTGCAAGGGAATGGGATACACAAGGGCAGGGGGAGAAGAGACAAAAAATTACAGAAAATCAAACACACCATCATTCTCCAAACTTTCTTCAGTGATGGGGGTTGATGCCGTGGTTGGGGGAGGTGATGCCGGGGTCAGAAGATGATGCCCAGGTTTCCAGAGGGTATAAGGTGGATCAGGGTGTTGTGGGGGACGAGGTGGGTGATGAACCGGTGCTCTGCTGCCATGTGGAGGTGTCGGAGGTGTGCGGCCAAGAGTCCTTTGAAGATGGGCCAAGGTTCTGCTGTTTTATTGTCACGGAGATGGATGTTCCTGTTGAGATATAATGTATACCGGGCTATGGAGAGGGTTACAGTTGTCCATTCAGGCGTGCAAATTGTTTACAATGACAGAAAATGCGCTGCTGTTACAAATTGGAATAAGAGATGGAAAAGTATCCCTGCACACACAGATTAACTGCACTCTTTTCACTTTTTGATTCTCAGTTTGTTGGCAAGGAATGACTGACGTAGACCCATTTTGGATGAAAACCGTGTTTTGCGTTTGTGGAAATGAGCATCACGCAAGGACGTATGGGCTCTGTGGCGCAATGGATAGCGCATTGGACTTCTAGGCATTAGTTGCAAGGGCTTTCAAAGGTTGTGGGTTGAGTCCCACTGGAGTCGCTAATGGCGAGAGAACATTTTTGTTTTTTACAATGGAACGTCTGCGCGCTTTACTATCTGATAAAAAGCACTGCTGAACGAGGTTTATTGCCAAGTGTGCTTGAAAAAGTAAGCAAATACATCGGCATTATGTCAAATAACATTATCTTGCAATTTTTCCTCAATATCCAGATTAACTGCAGTATATTGAGTGCGCAATAAATTGGCGAGAGTCGATTGATTGAAAGACTTCCAGTTTTTTTTTATAGCTACATTGGTACAGGGGATTTAGCTCAAAGGTAGAAAGATTGATGCCCTCGCTCTCCATTAAACTCAGTTGATTGGACAGGGGCTGAACTTTCGAATGTTGCTGGCTCGCTTTAAAAAAAAAAAGATGTTGCGGCTTGTGGAGTCGCAAATATTTTATTGACTAGGCTGGATGTCTCTGTGGCGCAATTGGCCAGCGCGCTCGGCTGTTAACCGGGAGGTTGGTGGTTTGAGCCCACCCAGGGACGAGAAGCTATTTTGGAAGAGCTATCGCAGGCAAAATCCACGAGGTAACATTGTTTGCTGAATATCTACCTGAAACAGGTTGGAGTAACATTTTAGAGGCGCTGTGGCTTAGTTGGTCAAAGTGCCTGTCTAGTAAATCCCAGCAGTGCCTTCATGATAGCCTTTCAAGCAAATCAGTTGTTTACATGTACAGAAAAACATATCACCTGAAAGAGCTATTTTGCAATTATAGATTGAACAGTATCCCTGAATAAACAGAGTAAATGCACTCTTTTCACTCCTTGTTTCTCAGTTTGATGGTAAGGAATGATTGATGTAGACCGTTTTCGGATGACTGTTTTGCTTTTGTGAAAAAGGGGAATCAGACAAAAGTTGCAAAGGCATTCAAAGGCTGTGAGTTCGAGACCCACCAGAGTCACTGTTGTAACCCCTGTTATCTACATTGGTAAATAGGAAAGCCTGCTTGTGTTATTAACTGATGAAAGGAACTGCTAAACTTGGTTCAATTACCACAGAATCCCAGTGTGCTATAGGCTGGCCACTGCTTGGTAGGAGTTTCCCGTACGTGAGTGACTGTTCCTTCCTTCCTTCACGCCCCGCTCAACCTCGTCTTCTTCTAAAGAGCTTGGCGCTGTCCTCAGAAGCTTTGGTCTTACTCCGCACCTGAGTGGCCCCACCAAGGGCAAAGGGCACACTCTGGACCTGCTAATGACAAAGCGGGTTAACATTTCAAATTACAGTGTGGTAAATGTTACTTTGTCTGATGGTTTCTGTATTTCTCCAGGTGCAATGAGTTTGCAGTCTTCTTTGCAAGACTCAGTTCAGAACATTAAAAATACCATTATTTGCAGATAACAAGCACGCAGCCAGCTAGACAACTGGAGTTAACCCATTTTGCATTTTTGGCTGACAAAACTGTCCAAGAGATCACCACAAGTCTGAGTTCCACTACATGCTGCCTTTATGCATTGTCTACCAGATTTTTAAAGTCTACGGTGAGCAGTCTGTTGGCTCCAATCACTCAAAAAGTCAACATGTCGCTTGGATCTGGAATATTCCCAAGAGCCTTAAAACTGCGGTCATTAAGCCTCTCTTAAAGAAGAGCAGTCTTGATGCCACAGTGCTAAATAATTACCGGCCCATCTCAAACCTACTACTACTACTCAGTTGTCCATTATTTTATTTTTTTTATCTTTTATTATCAAAAACATCTTACAAGTATTTACATATATTTACATAATTGTACAGACAAACATCACACACAAGTGCAAGGGAATGGGATACACAAGGGCAGGGGGAGAAGAGACAAAAAATTACAGAAAATCAAACACACAATCGTTCTTCAAACTTTCTTCAGTGATGGGGGGTGATGCCGTGGATGGGGGGGTGATGCCGGGGTCAGAAGATGATGTCCAGGTTTCCAGAGGGTATAAGGTGGATCAGGGTGTTGTGGGGGATGAGGTGGGTGATGAACCGGTGCTCTGCTGCCATGTGGAGGTGTCGGAGGTGTGCGGCCAAGAGTCCTTTGAAGATGGGCCAAGGTTCTGCTGTTTTATTGTCACGGAGATGGATGTTCCTGTTGAGATATAATGTATACCGGGCTATGGAGAGGGTTACAGTTGTCCATTCAGGCGTGCAAATTATTTACAATGACAGAAAATGCACTGCTGTTACAAATTGGAATAAGAGATGGAAAAGTATCCCTGCACACACAGATTAACTGCACTCTTTTCACTTTTTGATTCTCAGTTTGTTGGCAAGGAATGACTGACGTAGACCCATTTTGGATGAAAACCGTGTTTTGCGTTTGTGGAAATGAGCATCACGCAAGGATGTATGGGCTCTGTGGCGCAATGGATAGCGCATTGGACTTCTAGGCATTAGTTGCAAGGGCTTTCAAAGGTTGTGGGTTGAGTCCCACTAGAGTCGCTAATGGTGAGAGAACATTTTTGTTTTTTACAATGGAACGTCTGCGCGCTTTACTATCTGATAAAAGGCACTGCTGAACGAGGTTTATTGCCAAGTGTGCTTGAAAAAGTAAGCAAATACATCGGCATTATGTCAAATAACATTATCTTGCAATTTTTCCTCAATATCCAGATTAACTGCAGTATATTGAGTGCGCAATAAATTGGCGAGAGTCGATTGATTGAAAGACTTCCAGTTTTTTTTATAGCTACATTGGTACAGGGGATTTAGCTCAAAGGTAGAAAGATTGATGCCCTCGCTCTCCATTAAACACAGTTGATTGGACAGGGGCTGAACTTTCGAATGTTGCTGGCTCGCTTTAAAAAAAAAAAGATGTTGCGGCTTGTCAAGTCGCAAATATTTTTTCGACTGGGCTGGATGTCTCTGTGGCGCAATTGGCCAGCGCGCTCGGCTGTTAACCGGGAGGTTGGTGGTTCGAGCCCACCCAGGGATGACAAGCTATTTTGGAAGAGCTATCGCAGGCAAAATCCACGAGGTAACATTGTTTGCTGAATATCTACCTGAAACAGGTTGGAGTAACATTTTAGAGGCGCTGTGGCTTAGTTGGTCAAAGTGCCTGTCTAGTAAATCCCAGCAGTGCCTTCATGATAGCCTTTCAAGCAAATCAGTTGTTTACATGTACAGAAAAACATATCACCCGAAAGAGCTATTTTGCAATTAGAGATTGAACAGTATCCCTGAATAAACAGAGTAAATGCACTCTTTTCACTCCTTGTTTCTCAGTTTGATGGTAAGGAATGATTGATGTAGACCGTTTTCGGATGACTGTTTTCTTTTGTGAAAAAGGGGAATCAGACAAAAGTTGCAAAGGCATTCAAAGGCTGTGAGTTCGAGACCCACCAGAGTCACTGTTGTAACCCCTGTTATCTACATTGGTAAATAGGAAAGCCTGCTTGTGTTATTAACTGATGAAAGGAACTGCTAAACTTGGTTCAATTACCACAGAATCCCAGTGTGCTATAGGCTGGCCACTGCTTGGTAGGAGTTTCCCGTACGTGAGTGACTGTTCCTTCCTTCCTTCACGCCCCGCTCAACCTCGTCTTCTTCTAAAGAGCTTGGCGCTGTCCTCAGAAGCTTTGGTCTTACTCCGCACCTGAGTGGCCCCACCAAGGGCAAAGGGCACACTCTGGACCTGCTAATGACAAAGCGGGTTAACATTTCAAATTACAGTGTGGTAAATGTTACTTTGTCTGATGGTTTCTGTATTTCTCCAGGTGCAATGAGTTTGCAGTCTTCTTTGCAAGACTCAGTTCAGAACATTAAAAATACCATTATTTGCAGATAACAAGCACGCAGCCAGCTAGACAACTGGAGTTAACCCATTTTGCATTTTTGGCTGACAAAACTGTCCAAGAGATCACCACAAGTCTGAGTTCCACTACATGCTGCCTTTATGCATTGTCTACCAGATTTTTAAAGTCTACGGTGAGCAGTCTGTTGGCTCCAATCACTCAAAAAGTCAACATGTCGCTTGGATCTGGAATATTCCCAAGAGCCTTAAAACTGCGGTCATTAAGCCTCTCTTAAAGAAGAGCAGTCTTGATGCCACAGTGCTAAATAATTACCGGCCCATTTCAAACCTACTACTACTACTCAGTTGTCCATTATTTTAATTTTTTTTTTATCTTTTCTTATCAAAAACATCTTACAAGTATTTACATATATTTACATAATTGTACAGACAAACATCACACACAAGTGCAAGGGAATTGGATACACAAGGGCAGGGGGAGAAGAGACAAAAAATTACAGAAAATCAAACACACCATCATTCTCCAAACTTTCTTCAGTGATGGGGGTTGATGCCGTGGTTGGGGGAGGTGATGCCGGGGTCAGAAGATGATGTCCAGGTTTCCAGAGGGTATAAGGTGGATCAGGGTGTTGTGGGGGACGAGGTGGGTGATGAACCGGTGCTCTGCTGCCATGTGGAGGTGTCGGAGGTGTGCGGCCAAGAGTCCTTTGAAGATGGGCCAAGGTTCTGCTGTTTTATTGTCACGGAGATGGATGTTCCTGTTGAGATATAATGTATACCGGGCTATGGAGAGGGTTACAGTTGTCCATTCAGGCGTGCAAATTGTTTACAATGACAGAAAATGCGCTGCTGTTACAAATTGGAATAAGAGATGGAAAAGTATCCCTGCACACACAGATTAACTGCACTCTTTTCACTTTTTGATTCTCAGTTTGTTGGCAAGGAATGACTGACGTAGACCCATTTTGGATGAAAACCGTGTTTTGCGTTTGTGGAAATGAGCATCACGCAAGGACGTATGGGCTCTGTGGCGCAATGGATAGCGCATTGGACTTCTAGGCATTAGTTGCAAGGGCTTTCAAAGGTTGTGGGTTGAGTCCCACTGGAGTCGCTAATGGCGAGAGAACATTTTTGTTTTTTACAATGGAACGTCTGCGCGCTTTACTATCTGATAAAAAGCACTGCTGAACGAGGTTTATTGCCAAGTGTGCTTGAAAAAGTAAGCAAATACATCGGCATTATGTCAAATAACATTATCTTGCAATTTTTCCTCAATATCCAGATTAACTGCAGTATATTGAGTGCGCAATAAATTGGCGAGAGTCGATTGATTGAAAGACTTCCAGTTTTTTTTTATAGCTACATTGGTACAGGGGATTTAGCTCAAAGGTAGAAAGATTGATGCCCTCGCTCTCCATTAAACTCAGTTGATTGGACAGGGGCTGAACTTTCGAATGTTGCTGGCTCGCTTTAAAAAAAAAAAGATGTTGCGGCTTGTGGAGTCGCAAATATTTTATTGACTAGGCTGGATGTCTCTGTGGCGCAATTGGCCAGCGCGCTCGGCTGTTAACCGGGAGGTTGGTGGTTTGAGCCCACCCAGGGACGAGAAGCTATTTTGGAAGAGCTATCGCAGGCAAAATCCACGAGGTAACATTGTTTGCTGAATATCTACCTGAAACAGGTTGGAGTAACATTTTAGAGGCGCTGTGGCTTAGTTGGTCAAAGTGCCTGTCTAGTAAATCCCAGCAGTGCCTTCATGATAGCCTTTCAAGCAAATCAGTTGTTTACATGTACAGAAAAACATATCACCTGAAAGAGCTATTTTGCAATTATAGATTGAACAGTATCCCTGAATAAACAGAGTAAATGCACTCTTTTCACTCCTTGTTTCTCAGTTTGATGGTAAGGAATGATTGATGTAGACCGTTTTCGGATGACTGTTTTGCTTTTGTGAAAAAGGGGAATCAGACAAAAGTTGCAAAGGCATTCAAAGGCTGTGAGTTCGAGACCCACCAGAGTCACTGTTGTAACCCCTGTTATCTACATTGGTAAATAGGAAAGCCTGCTTGTGTTATTAACTGATGAAAGGAACTGCTAAACTTGGTTCAATTACCACAGAATCCCAGTGTGCTATAGGCTGGCCACTGCTTGGTAGGAGTTTCCCGTACGTGAGTGACTGTTCCTTCCTTCCTTCACGCCCCGCTCAACCTCGTCTTCTTCTAAAGAGCTTGGCGCTGTCCTCAGAAGCTTTGGTCTTACTCCGCACCTGAGTGGCCCCACCAAGGGCAAAGGGCACACTCTGGACCTGCTAATGACAAAGCGGGTTAACATTTCAAATTACAGTGTGGTAAATGTTACTTTGTCTGATGGTTTCTGTATTTCTCCAGGTGCAATGAGTTTGCAGTCTTCTTTGCAAGACTCAGTTCAGAACATTAAAAATACCATTATTTGCAGATAACAAGCACGCAGCCAGCTAGACAACTGGAGTTAACCCATTTTGCATTTTTGGCTGACAAAACTGTCCAAGAGATCACCACAAGTCTGAGTTCCACTACATGCTGCCTTTATGCATTGTCTACCAGATTTTTAAAGTCTACGGTGAGCAGTCTGTTGGCTCCAATCACTCAAAAAGTCAACATGTCGCTTGGATCTGGAATATTCCCAAGAGCCTTAAAACTGCGGTCATTAAGCCTCTCTTAAAGAAGAGCAGTCTTGATGCCACAGTGCTAAATAATTACCGGCCCATCTCAAACCTACTACTACTACTCAGTTGTCCATTATTTTATTTTTTTTATCTTTTATTATCAAAAACATCTTACAAGTATTTACATATATTTACATAATTGTACAGACAAACATCACACACAAGTGCAAGGGAATGGGATACACAAGGGCAGGGGGAGAAGAGACAAAAAATTACAGAAAATCAAACACACAATCGTTCTTCAAACTTTCTTCAGTGATGGGGGGTGATGCCGTGGATGGGGGGGTGATGCCGGGGTCAGAAGATGATGTCCAGGTTTCCAGAGGGTATAAGGTGGATCAGGGTGTTGTGGGGGATGAGGTGGGTGATGAACCGGTGCTCTGCTGCCATGTGGAGGTGTCGGAGGTGTGCGGCCAAGAGTCCTTTGAAGATGGGCCAAGGTTCTGCTGTTTTATTGTCACGGAGATGGATGTTCCTGTTGAGATATAATGTATACCGGGCTATGGAGAGGGTTACAGTTGTCCATTCAGGCGTGCAAATTATTTACAATGACAGAAAATGCACTGCTGTTACAAATTGGAATAAGAGATGGAAAAGTATCCCTGCACACACAGATTAACTGCACTCTTTTCACTTTTTGATTCTCAGTTTGTTGGCAAGGAATGACTGACGTAGACCCATTTTGGATGAAAACCGTGTTTTGCGTTTGTGGAAATGAGCATCACGCAAGGATGTATGGGCTCTGTGGCGCAATGGATAGCGCATTGGACTTCTAGGCATTAGTTGCAAGGGCTTTCAAAGGTTGTGGGTTGAGTCCCACTAGAGTCGCTAATGGTGAGAGAACATTTTTGTTTTTTACAATGGAACGTCTGCGCGCTTTACTATCTGATAAAAGGCACTGCTGAACGAGGTTTATTGCCAAGTGTGCTTGAAAAAGTAAGCAAATACATCGGCATTATGTCAAATAACATTATCTTGCAATTTTTCCTCAATATCCAGATTAACTGCAGTATATTGAGTGCGCAATAAATTGGCGAGAGTCGATTGATTGAAAGACTTCCAGTTTTTTTTATAGCTACATTGGTACAGGGGATTTAGCTCAAAGGTAGAAAGATTGATGCCCTCGCTCTCCATTAAACACAGTTGATTGGACAGGGGCTGAACTTTCGAATGTTGCTGGCTCGCTTTAAAAAAAAAAAGATGTTGCGGCTTGTCAAGTCGCAAATATTTTTTCGACTGGGCTGGATGTCTCTGTGGCGCAATTGGCCAGCGCGCTCGGCTGTTAACCGGGAGGTTGGTGGTTCGAGCCCACCCAGGGATGACAAGCTATTTTGGAAGAGCTATCGCAGGCAAAATCCACGAGGTAACATTGTTTGCTGAATATCTACCTGAAACAGGTTGGAGTAACATTTTAGAGGCGCTGTGGCTTAGTTGGTCAAAGTGCCTGTCTAGTAAATCCCAGCAGTGCCTTCATGATAGCCTTTCAAGCAAATCAGTTGTTTACATGTACAGAAAAACATATCACCTGAAAGAGCTATTTTGCAATTATAGATTGAACAGTATCCCTGAATAAACAGAGTAAATGCACTCTTTTCACTCCTTGTTTCTCAGTTTGATGGTAAGGAATGATTGATGTAGACCGTTTTCGGATGACTGTTTTCTTTTGTGAAAAAGGGGAATCAGACAAAAGTTGCAAAGGCATTCAAAGGCTGTGAGTTCGAGACCCACCAGAGTCACTGTTGTAACCCCTGTTATCTACATTGGTAAATAGGAAAGCCTGCTTGTGTTATTAACTGATGAAAGGAACTGCTAAACTTGGTTCAATTACCACAGAATCCCAGTGTGCTATAGGCTGGCCACTGCTTGGTAGGAGTTTCCCGTACGTGAGTGACTGTTCCTTCCTTCCTTCACGCCCCGCTCAACCTCGTCTTCTTCTAAAGAGCTTGGCGCTGTCCTCAGAAGCTTTGGTCTTACTCCGCACCTGAGTGGCCCCACCAAGGGCAAAGGGCACACTCTGGACCTGCTAATGACAAAGCGGGTTAACATTTCAAATTACAGTGTGGTAAATGTTACTTTGTCTGATGGTTTCTGTATTTCTCCAGGTGCAATGAGTTTGCAGTCTTCTTTGCAAGACTCAGTTCAGAACATTAAAAATACCATTATTTGCAGATAACAAGCACGCAGCCAGCTAGACAACTGGAGTTAACCCATTTTGCATTTTTGGCTGACAAAACTGTCCAAGAGATCACCACAAGTCTGAGTTCCACTACATGCTGCCTTTATGCATTGTCTACCAGATTTTTAAAGTCTACGGTGAGCAGTCTGTTGGCTCCAATCACTCAAAAAGTCAACATGTCGCTTGGATCTGGAATATTCCCAAGAGCCTTAAAACTGCGGTCATTAAGCCTCTCTTAAAGAAGAGCAGTCTTGATGCCACAGTGCTAAATAATTACCGGCCCATCTCAAACCTACTACTACTACTCAGTTGTCCATTATTTTATTTTTTTTATCTTTTATTATCAAAAACATCTTACAAGTATTTACATATATTTACATAATTGTACAGACAAACATCACACACAAGTGCAAGGGAATGGGATACACAAGGGCAGGGGGAGAAGAGACAAAAAATTACAGAAAATCAAACACACAATCATTCTTCAAACTTTCTTCAGTGATGGGGGGTGATGCCGTGGATGGGGGGGTGATGCCGGGGTCAGAAGATGATGTCCAGGTTTCCAGAGGGTATAAGGTGGATCAGGGTGTTGTGGGGGATGAGGTGGGTGATGAACCGGTGCTCTGCTGCCATGTGGAGGTGTCGGAGGTGTGCGGCCAAGAGTCCTTTGAAGATGGGCCAAGGTTCTGCTGTTTTATTGTCACGGAGATGGATGTTCCTGTTGAGATATAATGTATACCGGGCTATGGAGAGGGTTACAGTTGTCCATTCAGGCGTGCAAATTATTTACAATGACAGAAAATGCGCTGCTGTTACAAATTGGAATAAGAGATGGAAAAGTATCCCTGCACACACAGATTAACTGCACTCTTTTCACTTTTTGATTCTCAGTTTGTTGGCAAGGAATGACTGACGTAGACCCATTTTGGATGAAAACCGTGTTTTGCGTTTGTGGAAATGAGCATCACGCAAGGATGTATGGGCTCTGTGGCGCAATGGATAGCGCATTGGACTTCTAGGCATTAGTTGCAAGGGCTTTCAAAGGTTGTGGGTTGAGTCCCACTAGAGTCGCTAATGGTGAGAGAACATTTTTGTTTTTTACAATGGAACGTCTGCGCGCTTTACTATCTGATAAAAGGCACTGCTGAACGAGGTTTATTGCCAAGTGTGCTTGAAAAAGTAAGCAAATACATCGGCATTATGTCAAATAACATTATCTTGCAATTTTTCCTCAATATCCAGATTAACTGCAGTATATTGAGTGCGCAATAAATTGGCGAGAGTCGATTGATTGAAAGACTTCCAGTTTTTTTTATAGCTACATTGGTACAGGGGATTTAGCTCAAAGGTAGAAAGATTGATGCCCTCGCTCTCCATTAAACACAGTTGATTGGACAGGGGCTGAACTTTCGAATGTTGCTGGCTCGCTTTAAAAAAAAAAAGATGTTGCGGCTTGTCGAGTCGCAAATATTTTATTGCCTAGGCTGGATGTCTCTGTGGCGCAATTGGCCAGCGCGCTCGGCTGCTAACCGGGAGGTTGGTGGTTTGAGCCCACCCAGGGACGAGAAGCTATTTTGGAAGAGCTATCGCAGCCAAAATCCACGGGGTAACATTGTTTGCTGAATATCTACCTGAAACAGGTTGGAGTAACACTTTAGAGGCGCTGTGGCTTAGTTGGTCAAAGTGCCTGTCTAGCAAATCCCAGCAGTGCTTTCATGATAGCCTTTCAAGCAAATCAGTTGTTTACATGTACAGAAAAACATATCACCCGAAAGAGCTATTTTGCAATTAGAGATTGAACAGTATCCCTGAATAAACAGAGTAAATGCACTCTTTTCACTCCTTGTTTCTCAGTTTGATGGTAAGGAATGATTGATGTAGACCGTTTTCGGATGACTGTTTTCTTTTGTGAAAAAGGGGAATCAGACAAAAGTTGCAAAGGCATTCAAAGGCTGTGAGTTCGAGACCCACCAGAGTCACTGTTGTAACCCCTGTTATCTACATTGGTAAATAGGAAAGCCTGCTTGTGTTATTAACTGATGAAAGGAACTGCTAAACTTGGTTCAATTACCACAGAATCCCAGTGTGCTATAGGCTGGCCACTGCTTGGTAGGAGTTTCCCGTACGTGAGTGACTGTTCCTTCCTTCCTTCACGCCCCGCTCAACCTCGTCTTCTTCTAAAGAGCTTGGCGCTGTCCTCAGAAGCTTTGGTCTTACTCCGCACCTGAGTGGCCCCACCAAGGGCAAAGGGCACACTCTGGACCTGCTAATGACAAAGCGGGTTAACATTTCAAATTACAGTGTGGTAAATGTTACTTTGTCTGATGGTTTCTGTATTTCTCCAGGTGCAATGAGTTTGCAGTCTTCTTTGCAAGACTCAGTTCAGAACATTAAAAATACCATTATTTGCAGATAACAAGCACGCAGCCAGCTAGACAACTGGAGTTAACCCATTTTGCATTTTTGGCTGACAAAACTGTCCAAGAGATCACCACAAGTCTGAGTTCCACTACATGCTGCCTTTATGCATTGTCTACCAGATTTTTAAAGTCTACGGTGAGCAGTCTGTTGGCTCCAATCACTCAAAAAGTCAACATGTCGCTTGGATCTGGAATATTCCCAAGAGCCTTAAAACTGCGGTCATTAAGCCTCTCTTAAAGAAGAGCAGTCTTGATGCCACAGTGCTAAATAATTACCGGCCCATTTCAAACCTACTACTACTACTCAGTTGTCCATTATTTTAATTTTTTTTTTATCTTTTCTTATCAAAAACATCTTACAAGTATTTACATATATTTACATAATTGTACAGACAAACATCACACACAAGTGCAAGGGAATTGGATACACAAGGGCAGGGGGAGAAGAGACAAAAAATTACAGAAAATCAAACACACCATCATTCTCCAAACTTTCTTCAGTGATGGGGGTTGATGCCGTGGTTGGGGGAGGTGATGCCGGGGTCAGAAGATGATGTCCAGGTTTCCAGAGGGTATAAGGTGGATCAGGGTGTTGTGGGGGACGAGGTGGGTGATGAACCGGTGCTCTGCTGCCATGTGGAGGTGTCGGAGGTGTGCGGCCAAGAGTCCTTTGAAGATGGGCCAAGGTTCTGCTGTTTTATTGTCACGGAGATGGATGTTCCTGTTGAGATATAATGTATACCGGGCTATGGAGAGGGTTACAGTTGTCCATTCAGGCGTGCAAATTGTTTACAATGACAGAAAATGCGCTGCTGTTACAAATTGGAATAAGAGATGGAAAAGTATCCCTGCACACACAGATTAACTGCACTCTTTTCACTTTTTGATTCTCAGTTTGTTGGCAAGGAATGACTGACGTAGACCCATTTTGGATGAAAACCGTGTTTTGCGTTTGTGGAAATGAGCATCACGCAAGGACGTATGGGCTCTGTGGCGCAATGGATAGCGCATTGGACTTCTAGGCATTAGTTGCAAGGGCTTTCAAAGGTTGTGGGTTGAGTCCCACTGGAGTCGCTAATGGCGAGAGAACATTTTTGTTTTTTACAATGGAACGTCTGCGCGCTTTACTATCTGATAAAAAGCACTGCTGAACGAGGTTTATTGCCAAGTGTGCTTGAAAAAGTAAGCAAATACATCGGCATTATGTCAAATAACATCATCTTGCAATTTTTCCTCAATATCCAGATTAACTGCAGTATATTGAGTGCGCAATAAATTGGCGAGAGTCGATTGATTGAAAGACTTCCAGTTTTTTTTTATAGCTACATTGGTACAGGGGATTTAGCTCAAAGGTAGAAAGATTGATGCCCTCGCTCTCCATTAAACTCAGTTGATTGGACAGGGGCTGAACTTTCGAATGTTGCTGGCTCGCTTTAAAAAAAAAAAGATGTTGCGGCTTGTCGAGTCGCAAATATTTTATTACCTAGGCTGGATGTCTCTGTGGCGCAATTGGCCAGCGCGCTCGGCTGCTAACCGGGAGGTTGGTGGTTTGAGCCCACCCAGGGACGAGAAGCTATTTTGGAAGAGCTATCGCAGCCAAAATCCACGGGGTAACATTGTTTGCTGAATATCTACCTGAAACAGGTTGGAGTAACACTTTAGAGGCGCTGTGGCTTAGTTGGTCAAAGTGCCTGTCTAGTAAATCCCAGCAGTGCTTTCATGATAGCCTTTCAAGCAAATCAGTTGTTTACATGTACAGAAAAACATATCACCCGAAAGAGCTATTTTGCAATTAGAGATTGAACAGTATCCCTGAATAAACAGAGTAAATGCACTCTTTTCACTCCTTGTTTCTCAGTTTGATGGTAAGGAATGATTGATGTAGACCGTTTTTGGATGACTGTTTTCTTTTGTGAAAAAGGGGAATCAGACAAAAGTTGCAAAGGCATTCAAAGGCTGTGAGTTCGAGACCCACCAGAGTCACTGTTGTAACCCCTGTTATCTACATTGGTAAATAGGAAAGCCTGCTTGTGTTATTAACTGATGAAAGGAACTGCTAAACTTGGTTCAATTACCACAGAATCCCAGTGTGCTATAGGCTGGCCACTGCTTGGTAGGAGTTTCCCGTACGTGAGTGACTGTTCCTTCCTTCCTTCACGCCCCGCTCAACCTCGTCTTCTTCTAAAGAGCTTGGCGCTGTCCTCAGAAGCTTTGGTCTTACTCCGCACCTGAGTGGCCCCACCAAGGGCAAAGGGCACACTCTGGACCTGCTAATGACAAAGCGGGTTAACATTTCAAATTACAGTGTGGTAAATGTTACTTTGTCTGATGGTTTCTGTATTTCTCCAGGTGCAATGAGTTTGCAGTCTTCTTTGCAAGACTCAGTTCAGAACATTAAAAATACCATTATTTGCAGATAACAAGCACGCAGCCAGCTAGACAACTGGAGTTAACCCATTTTGCATTTTTGGCTGACAAAACTGTCCAAGAGATCACCACAAGTCTGAGTTCCACTACATGCTGCCTTTATGCATTGTCTACCAGATTTTTAAAGTCTACGGTGAGCAGTCTGTTGGCTCCAATCACTCAAAAAGTCAACATGTCGCTTGGATCTGGAATATTCCCAAGAGCCTTAAAACTGCGGTCATTAAGCCTCTCTTAAAGAAGAGCAGTCTTGATGCCACAGTGCTAAATAATTACCGGCCCATTTCAAACCTACTACTACTACTCAGTTGTCCATTATTTTAATTTTTTTTTTATCTTTTATTATCAAAAACATCTTACAAGTATTTACATATATTTACATAATTGTACAGACAAACATCACACACAAGTGCAAGGGAATGGGATACACAAGGGCAGGGGGAGAAGAGACAAAAAATTACAGAAAATCAAACACACCATCATTCTCCAAACTTTCTTCAGTGATGGGGGTTGATGCCGTGGTTGGGGGAGGTGATGCCGGGGTCAGAAGATGATGTCCAGGTTTCCAGAGGGTATAAGGTGGATCAGGGTGTTGTGGGGGACGAGGTGGGTGATGAACCGGTGCTCTGCTGCCATGTGGAGGTGTCGGAGGTGTGCGGCCAAGAGTCCTTTGAAGATGGGCCAAGGTTCTGCTGTTTTATTGTCACGGAGATGGATGTTCCTGTTGAGATATAATGTATACCGGGCTATGGAGAGGGTTACAGTTGTCCATTCAGGCGTGCAAATTGTTTACAATGACAGAAAATGCGCTGCTGTTACAAATTGGAATAAGAGATGGAAAAGTATCCCTGCACACACAGATTAACTGCACTCTTTTCACTTTTTGATTCTCAGTTTGTTGGCAAGGAATGACTGACGTAGACCCATTTTGGATGAAAACCGTGTTTTGCGTTTGTGGAAATGAGCATCACGCAAGGACGTATGGGCTCTGTGGCGCAATGGATAGCGCATTGGACTTCTAGGCATTAGTTGCAAGGGCTTTCAAAGGTTGTGGGTTGAGTCCCACTGGAGTCGCTAATGGCGAGAGAACATTTTTGTTTTTTACAATGGAACGTCTGCGCGCTTTACTATCTGATAAAAAGCACTGCTGAACGAGGTTTATTGCCAAGTGTGCTTGAAAAAGTAAGCAAATACATCGGCATTATGTCAAATAACATCATCTTGCAATTTTTCCTCAATATCCAGATTAACTGCAGTATATTGAGTGCGCAAAAAATTGGCGAGAGTCGATTGATTGAAAGACTTCCAGTTTTTTTTTATAGCTACATTGGTACAGGGGATTTAGCTCAAAGGTAGAAAGATTGATGCCCTCGCTCTCCATTAAACTCAGTTGATTGGACAGGGGCTGAACTTTCGAATGTTGCTGGCTCGCTTTAAAAAAAAAAAGATGTTGCGGCTTGTCGAGTCGCAAATATTTTATTGCCTAGGCTGGATGTCTCTGTGGCGCAATTGGCCAGCGCGCTCGGCTGTTAACCGGGAGGTTGGTGGTTTGAGCCCACCCAGGGACGAGAAGCTATTTTGGAAGAGCTATCGCAGCCAAAATCCACGGGGTAACATTGTTTGCTGAATATCTACCTGAAACAGGTTGGAGTAACACTTTAGAGGCGCTGTGGCTTAGTTGGTCAAAGTGCCTGTCTAGTAAATCCCAGCAGTGCTTTCATGATAGCCTTTCAAGCAAATCAGTTGTTTACATGTACAGAAAAACATATCACCCGAAAGAGCTATTTTGCAATTAGAGATTGAACAGTATCCCTGAATAAACAGAGTAAATGCACTCTTTTCACTCCTTGTTTCTCAGTTTGATGGTAAGGAATGATTGATGTAGACCGTTTTCGGATGACTGTTTTCTTTTGTGAAAAAGGGGAATCAGACAAAAGTTGCAAAGGCATTCAAAGGCTGTGAGTTCGAGACCCACCAGAGTCACTGTTGTAACCCCTGTTATCTACATTGGTAAATAGGAAAGCCTGCTTGTGTTATTAACTGATGAAAGGAACTGCTAAACTTGGTTCAATTACCACAGAATCCCAGTGTGCTATAGGCTGGCCACTGCTTGGTAGGAGTTTCCCGTACGTGAGTGACTGTTCCTTCCTTCCTTCACGCCCCGCTCAACCTCGTCTTCTTCTAAAGAGCTTGGCGCTGTCCTCAGAAGCTTTGGTCTTACTCCGCACCTGAGTGGCCCCACCAAGGGCAAAGGGCACACTCTGGACCTGCTAATGACAAAGCGGGTTAACATTTCAAATTACAGTGTGGTAAATGTTACTTTGTCTGATGGTTTCTGTATTTCTCCAGGTGCAATGAGTTTGCAGTCTTCTTTGCAAGACTCAGTTCAGAACATTAAAAATACCATTATTTGCAGATAACAAGCACGCAGCCAGCTAGACAACTGGAGTTAACCCATTTTGCATTTTTGGCTGACAAAACTGTCCAAGAGATCACCACAAGTCTGAGTTCCACTACATGCTGCCTTTATGCATTGTCTACCAGATTTTTAAAGTCTACGGTGAGCAGTCTGTTGGCTCCAATCACTCAAAAAGTCAACATGTCGCTTGGATCTGGAATATTCCCAAGAGCCTTAAAACTGCGGTCATTAAGCCTCTCTTAAAGAAGAGCAGTCTTGATGCCACAGTGCTAAATAATTACCGGCCCATCTCAAACCTACTACTACTACTCAGTTGTCCATTATTTTATTTTTTTTATCTTTTATTATCAAAAACATCTTACAAGTATTTACATATATTTACATAATTGTACAGACAAACATCACACACAAGTGCAAGGGAATGGGATACACAAGGGCAGGGGGAGAAGAGACAAAAAATTACAGAAAATCAAACACACAATCATTCTTCAAACTTTCTTCAGTGATGGGGGGTGATGCCGTGGATGGGGGGGTGATGCCGGGGTCAGAAGATGATGTCCAGGTTTCCAGAGGGTATAAGGTGGATCAGGGTGTTGTGGGGGATGAGGTGGGTGATGAACCGGTGCTCTGCTGCCATGTGGAGGTGTCGGAGGTGTGCGGCCAAGAGTCCTTTGAAGATGGGCCAAGGTTCTGCTGTTTTATTGTCACGGAGATGGATGTTCCTGTTGAGATATAATGTATACCGGGCTATGGAGAGGGTTACAGTTGTCCATTCAGGCGTGCAAATTATTTACAATGACAGAAAATGCGCTGCTGTTACAAATTGGAATAAGAGATGGAAAAGTATCCCTGCACACACAGATTAACTGCACTCTTTTCACTTTTTGATTCTCAGTTTGTTGGCAAGGAATGACTGACGTAGACCCATTTTGGATGAAAACCGTGTTTTGCGTTTGTGGAAATGAGCATCACGCAAGGACGTATGGGCTCTGTGGCGCAATGGATAGCGCATTGGACTTCTAGGCATTAGTTGCAAGGGCTTTCAAAGGTTGTGGGTTGAGTCCCACTGGAGTCGCTAATGGCGAGAGAACATTTTTGTTTTTTACAATGGAACGTCTGCGCGCTTTACTATCTGATAAAAAGCACTGCTGAACGAGGTTTATTGCCAAGTGTGCTTGAAAAAGTAAGCAAATACATCGGCATTATGTCAAATAACATCATCTTGCAATTTTTCCTCAATATCCAGATTAACTGCAGTATATTGAGTGCGCAAAAAATTGGCGAGAGTCGATTGATTGAAAGACTTCCAGTTTTTTTTTATAGCTACATTGGTACAGGGGATTTAGCTCAAAGGTAGAAAGATTGATGCCCTCGCTCTCCATTAAACTCAGTTGATTGGACAGGGGCTGAACTTTCGAATGTTGCTGGCTCGCTTTAAAAAAAAAAAGATGTTGCGGCTTGTCGAGTCGCAAATATTTTATTGCCTAGGCTGGATGTCTCTGTGGCGCAATTGGCCAGCGCGCTCGGCTGTTAACCGGGAGGTTGGTGGTTTGAGCCCACCCAGGGACGAGAAGCTATTTTGGAAGAGCTATCGCAGCCAAAATCCACGGGGTAACATTGTTTGCTGAATATCTACCTGAAACAGGTTGGAGTAACACTTTAGAGGCGCTGTGGCTTAGTTGGTCAAAGTGCCTGTCTAGTAAATCCCAGCAGTGCTTTCATGATAGCCTTTCAAGCAAATCAGTTGTTTACATGTACAGAAAAACATATCACCCGAAAGAGCTATTTTGCAATTAGAGATTGAACAGTATCCCTGAATAAACAGAGTAAATGCACTCTTTTCACTCCTTGTTTCTCAGTTTGATGGTAAGGAATGATTGATGTAGACCGTTTTCGGATGACTGTTTTCTTTTGTGAAAAAGGGGAATCAGACAAAAGTTGCAAAGGCATTCAAAGGCTGTGAGTTCGAGACCCACCAGAGTCACTGTTGTAACCCCTGTTATCTACATTGGTAAATAGGAAAGCCTGCTTGTGTTATTAACTGATGAAAGGAACTGCTAAACTTGGTTCAATTACCACAGAATCCCAGTGTGCTATAGGCTGGCCACTGCTTGGTAGGAGTTTCCCGTACGTGAGTGACTGTTCCTTCCTTCCTTCACGCCCCGCTCAACCTCGTCTTCTTCTAAAGAGCTTGGCGCTGTCCTCAGAAGCTTTGGTCTTACTCCGCACCTGAGTGGCCCCACCAAGGGCAAAGGGCACACTCTGGACCTGCTAATGACAAAGCGGGTTAACATTTCAAATTACAGTGTGGTAAATGTTACTTTGTCTGATGGTTTCTGTATTTCTCCAGGTGCAATGAGTTTGCAGTCTTCTTTGCAAGACTCAGTTCAGAACATTAAAAATACCATTATTTGCAGATAACAAGCACGCAGCCAGCTAGACAACTGGAGTTAACCCATTTTGCATTTTTGGCTGACAAAACTGTCCAAGAGATCACCACAAGTCTGAGTTCCACTACATGCTGCCTTTATGCATTGTCTACCAGATTTTTAAAGTCTACGGTGAGCAGTCTGTTGGCTCCAATCACTCAAAAAGTCAACATGTCGCTTGGATCTGGAATATTCCCAAGAGCCTTAAAACTGCGGTCATTAAGCCTCTCTTAAAGAAGAGCAGTCTTGATGCCACAGTGCTAAATAATTACCGGCCCATCTCAAACCTACTACTACTACTCAGTTGTCCATTATTTTATTTTTTTTATCTTTTATTATCAAAAACATCTTACAAGTATTTACATATATTTACATAATTGTACAGACAAACATCACACACAAGTGCAAGGGAATGGGATACACAAGGGCAGGGGGAGAAGAGACAAAAAATTACAGAAAATCAAACACACAATCATTCTTCAAACTTTCTTCAGTGATGGGGGGTGATGCCGTGGATGGGGGGGTGATGCCGGGGTCAGAAGATGATGTCCAGGTTTCCAGAGGGTATAAGGTGGATCAGGGTGTTGTGGGGGATGAGGTGGGTGATGAACCGGTGCTCTGCTGCCATGTGGAGGTGTCGGAGGTGTGCGGCCAAGAGTCCTTTGAAGATGGGCCAAGGTTCTGCTGTTTTATTGTCACGGAGATGGATGTTCCTGTTGAGATATAATGTATACCGGGCTATGGAGAGGGTTACAGTTGTCCATTCAGGCGTGCAAATTATTTACAATGACAGAAAATGCGCTGCTGTTACAAATTGGAATAAGAGATGGAAAAGTATCCCTGCACACACAGATTAACTGCACTCTTTTCACTTTTTGATTCTCAGTTTGTTGGCAAGGAATGACTGACGTAGACCCATTTTGGATGAAAACCGTGTTTTGCGTTTGTGGAAATGAGCATCACGCAAGGATGTATGGGCTCTGTGGCGCAATGGATAGCGCATTGGACTTCTAGGCATTAGTTGCAAGGGCTTTCAAAGGTTGTGGGTTGAGTCCCACTAGAGTCGCTAATGGTGAGAGAACATTTTTGTTTTTTACAATGGAACGTCTGCGCGCTTTACTATCTGATAAAAGGCACTGCTGAACGAGGTTTATTGCCAAGTGTGCTTGAAAAAGTAAGCAAATACATCGGCATTATGTCAAATAACATTATCTTGCAATTTTTCCTCAATATCCAGATTAACTGCAGTATATTGAGTGCGCAATAAATTGGCGAGAGTCGATTGATTGAAAGACTTCCAGTTTTTTTTATAGCTACATTGGTACAGGGGATTTAGCTCAAAGGTAGAAAGATTGATGCCCTCGCTCTCCATTAAACACAGTTGATTGGACAGGGGCTGAACTTTCGAATGTTGCTGGCTCGCTTTAAAAAAAAAAAGATGTTGCGGCTTGTCAAGTCGCAAATATTTTTTCGACTGGGCTGGATGTCTCTGTGGCGCAATTGGCCAGCGCGCTGGGCTGTTAACTGGGAGGTTGGTGGTTTGAGCCCACCCAGGGACGAGAAGCTATTTTGGAAGAGCTATCGCAGCCAAAATCCACGGGGTAACATTGTTTGCTGAATATCTACCTGAAACAGGTTGGAGTAACACTTTAGAGGCGCTGTGGCTTAGTTGGTCAAAGTGCCTGTCTAGCAAATCCCAGCAGTGCTTTCATGATAGCCTTTCAAGCAAATCAGTTGTTTACATGTACAGAAAAACATATCACCCGAAAGAGCTATTTTGCAATTAGAGATTGAACAGTATCCCTGAATAAACAGAGTAAATGCACTCTTTTCACTCCTTGTTTCTCAGTTTGATGGTAAGGAATGATTGATGTAGACCGTTTTCTGATGACTGTTTTCTTTTGTGAAAAAGGGGAATCAGACAAAAGTTGCAAAGGCATTCAAAGGCTGTGAGTTCGAGACCCACCAGAGTCACTGTTGTAACCCCTGTTATCTACATTGGTAAATAGGAAAGCCTGCTTGTGTTATTAACTGATGAAAGGAACTGCTAAACTTGGTTCAATTACCACAGAATCCCAGTGTGCTATAGGCTGGCCACTGCTTGGTAGGAGTTTCCCGTACGTGAGTGACTGTTCCTTCCTTCCTTCACGCCCCGCTCAACCTCGTCTTCTTCTAAAGAGCTTGGCGCTGTCCTCAGAAGCTTTGGTCTTACTCCGCACCTGAGTGGCCCCACCAAGGGCAAAGGGCACACTCTGGACCTGCTAATGACAAAGCGGGTTAACATTTCAAATTACAGTGTGGTAAATGTTACTTTGTCTGATGGTTTCTGTATTTCTCCAGGTGCAATGAGTTTGCAGTCTTCTTTGCAAGACTCAGTTCAGAACATTAAAAATACCATTATTTGCAGATAACAAGCACGCAGCCAGCTAGACAACTGGAGTTAACCCATTTTGCATTTTTGGCTGACAAAACTGTCCAAGAGATCACCACAAGTCTGAGTTCCACTACATGCTGCCTTTATGCATTGTCTACCAGATTTTTAAAGTCTACGGTGAGCAGTCTGTTGGCTCCAATCACTCAAAAAGTCAACATGTCGCTTGGATCTGGAATATTCCCAAGAGCCTTAAAACTGCGGTCATTAAGCCTCTCTTAAAGAAGAGCAGTCTTGATGCCACAGTGCTAAATAATTACCGGCCCATCTCAAACCTACTACTACTACTCAGTTGTCCATTATTTTATTTTTTTTATCTTTTATTATCAAAAACATCTTACAAGTATTTACATATATTTACATAATTGTACAGACAAACATCACACACAAGTGCAAGGGAATGGGATACACAAGGGCAGGGGGAGAAGAGACAAAAAATTACAGAAAATCAAACACACAATCGTTCTTCAAACTTTCTTCAGTGATGGGGGGTGATGCCGTGGATGGGGGGGTGATGCCGGGGTCAGAAGATGATGTCCAGGTTTCCAGAGGGTATAAGGTGGATCAGGGTGTTGTGGGGGATGAGGTGGGTGATGAACCGGTGCTCTGCTGCCATGTGGAGGTGTCGGAGGTGTGCGGCCAAGAGTCCTTTGAAGATGGGCCAAGGTTCTGCTGTTTTATTGTCACGGAGATGGATGTTCCTGTTGAGATATAATGTATACCGGGCTATGGAGAGGGTTACAGTTGTCCATTCAGGCGTGCAAATTATTTACAATGACAGAAAATGCGCTGCTGTTACAAATTGGAATAAGAGATGGAAAAGTATCCCTGCACACACAGATTAACTGCACTCTTTTCACTTTTTGATTCTCAGTTTGTTGGCAAGGAATGACTGACGTAGACCCATTTTGGATGAAAACCGTGTTTTGCGTTTGTGGAAATGAGCATCACGCAAGGATGTATGGGCTCTGTGGCGCAATGGATAGCGCATTGGACTTCTAGGCATTAGTTGCAAGGGCTTTCAAAGGTTGTGGGTTGAGTCCCACTAGAGTCGCTAATGGTGAGAGAACATTTTTGTTTTTTACAATGGAACGTCTGCGCGCTTTACTATCTGATAAAAGGCACTGCTGAACGAGGTTTATTGCCAAGTGTGCTTGAAAAAGTAAGCAAATACATCGGCATTATGTCAAATAACATTATCTTGCAATTTTTCCTCAATATCCAGATTAACTGCAGTATATTGAGTGCGCAATAAATTGGCGAGAGTCGATTGATTGAAAGACTTCCAGTTTTTTTTATAGCTACATTGGTACAGGGGATTTAGCTCAAAGGTAGAAAGATTGATGCCCTCGCTCTCCATTAAACACAGTTGATTGGACAGGGGCTGAACTTTCGAATGTTGCTGGCTCGCTTTAAAAAAAAAAAGATGTTGCGGCTTGTCAAGTCGCAAATATTTTTTCGACTGGGCTGGATGTCTCTGTGGCGCAATTGGCCAGCGCGCTCGGCTGTTAACCGGGAGGTTGGTGGTTTGAGCCCACCCAGGGACGAGAAGCTATTTTGGAAGAGCTATCGCAGCCAAAATCCACGGGGTAACATTGTTTGCTGAATATCTACCTGAAACAGGTTGGAGTAACACTTTAGAGGCGCTGTGGCTTAGTTGGTCAAAGTGCCTGTCTAGCAAATCCCAGCAGTGCTTTCATGATAGCCTTTCAAGCAAATCAGTTGTTTACATGTACAGAAAAACATATCACCTGAAAGAGCTATTTTGCAATTAGAGATTGAACAGTATCCCTGAATAAACAGAGTAAATGCACTCTTTTCACTCCTTGTTTCTCAGTTTGATGGTAAGGAATGATTGATGTAGACCGTTTTCGGATGACTGTTTTCTTTTGTGAAAAAGGGGAATCAGACAAAAGTTGCAAAGGCATTCAAAGGCTGTGAGTTCGAGACCCACCAGAGTCACTGTTGTAACCCCTGTTATCTACATTGGTAAATAGGAAAGCCTGCTTGTGTTATTAACTGATGAAAGGAACTGCTAAACTTGGTTCAATTACCACAGAATCCCAGTGTGCTATAGGCTGGCCACTGCTTGGTAGGAGTTTCCCGTACGTGAGTGACTGTTCCTTCCTTCCTTCACGCCCCGCTCAACCTCGTCTTCTTCTAAAGAGCTTGGCGCTGTCCTCAGAAGCTTTGGTCTTACTCCGCACCTGAGTGGCCCCACCAAGGGCAAAGGGCACACTCTGGACCTGCTAATGACAAAGCGGGTTAACATTTCAAATTACAGTGTGGTAAATGTTACTTTGTCTGATGGTTTCTGTATTTCTCCAGGTGCAATGAGTTTGCAGTCTTCTTTGCAAGACTCAGTTCAGAACATTAAAAATACCATTATTTGCAGATAACAAGCACGCAGCCAGCTAGACAACTGGAGTTAACCCATTTTGCATTTTTGGCTGACAAAACTGTCCAAGAGATCACCACAAGTCTGAGTTCCACTACATGCTGCCTTTATGCATTGTCTACCAGATTTTTAAAGTCTACGGTGAGCAGTCTGTTGGCTCCAATCACTCAAAAAGTCAACATGTCGCTTGGATCTGGAATATTCCCAAGAGCCTTAAAACTGCGGTCATTAAGCCTCTCTTAAAGAAGAGCAGTCTTGATGCCACAGTGCTAAATAATTACCGGCCCATCTCAAACCTACTACTACTACTCAGTTGTCCATTATTTTATTTTTTTTATCTTTTATTATCAAAAACATCTTACAAGTATTTACATATATTTACATAATTGTACAGACAAACATCACACACAAGTGCAAGGGAATGGGATACACAAGGGCAGGGGGAGAAGAGACAAAAAATTACAGAAAATCAAACACACAATCGTTCTCCAAACTTTCTTCAGTGATGGGGGTTGATGCCGTGGTTGGGGGAGGTGATGCCGGGGTCAGAAGATGATGTCCAGGTTTCCAGAGGGTATAAGGTGGATCAGGGTGTTGTGGGGGACGAGGTGGGTGATGAACCGGTGCTCTGCTGCCATGTGGAGGTGTCGGAGGTGTGCGGCCAAGAGTCCTTTGAAGATGGGCCAAGGTTCTGCTGTTTTATTGTCACGGAGATGGATGTTCCTGTTGAGATATAATGTATACCGGGCTATGGAGAGGGTTACAGTTGTCCATTCAGGCTTGCAAATTGTTTACAATGACAGAAAATGCGCTGCTGTTACAAATTGGAATAAGAGATGGAAAAGTATCCCTGCACACACAGATTAACTGCACTCTTTTCACTTTTTGATTCTCAGTTTGTTGGCAAGGAATGACTGACGTAGACCCATTTTGGATGAAAACCGTGTTTTGCGTTTGTGGAAATGAGCATCACGCAAGGACGTATGGGCTCTGTGGCGCAATGGATAGCGCATTGGACTTCTAGGCATTAGTTGCAAGGGCTTTCAAAGGTTGTGGGTTGGAGTCCCACCAGAGTCGCTAATGGTGAGAGAAAATTTTTGTTTTTTACAATGGAACGTCTGCGCGCTTTACTATCTCATAAAAGGCACTGCTGAACGAGGTTTATTGCCAAGTGTGCTTGAAAAAGTAAGCAAATACATCTGCATCATGTCAAATAACATTATCTTGCAATTTTTCCTCAATATCCAGATTAACTGCAGTATATTGAGTGCGCAATAAATTGGCGAGAGTCGATTGATTGAAAGACTTCCAGTTTTTTTTATAGTTACATTGGTACAGGGGATTTAGCTCAAAGGTAGAAAGATTGATGCCCTCGCTCTCCATTAAACACAGTTGATTGGACAGGGGCTGAACTTTCGAATGTTGCTGGCTCGCTTTAAAAAAAAAAAGATGTTGCGGCTTGTCGAGTCGCAAATATTTTTTCGACTGGGCTGGATGTCTCTGTGGCGCAATTGGCCAGCGCGCTCGGCTGTTAACCGGGAGGTTGGTGGTTCGAGCCCACCCAGGGACGACAAGCTATTTTGGAAGAGCTATCGCAGGCAAAATCCACGAGGTAACATTGTTTGCTGAATATCTACCTGAAACAGGTTGGAGTAACATTTTAGAGGCGCTGTGGCTTAGTTGGTCAAAGTGCCTGTCTAGTAAATCCCAGCAGTGCCTTCATGATAGCCTTTCAAGCAAATCAGTTGTTTACATGTACAGAAAAACATATCACCCGAAAGAGCTATTTTGCAATTAGAGATTGAACAGTATCCCTGAATAAACAGAGTAAATGCACTCTTTTCACTCCTTGTTTCTCAGTTTGATGGTAAGGAATGATTGATGTAGACCGTTTTCGGATGACTGTTTTCTTTTGTGAAAAAGGGGAATCAGACAAAAGTTGCAAAGGCATTCAAAGGCTGTGAGTTCGAGACCCACCAGAGTCACTGTTGTAACCCCTGTTATCTACATTGGTAAATAGGAAAGCCTGCTTGTGTTATTAACTGATGAAAGGAACTGCTAAACTTGGTTCAATTACCACAGAATCCCAGTGTGCTATAGGCTGGCCACTGCTTGGTAGGAGTTTCCCGTACGTGAGTGACTGTTCCTTCCTTCCTTCACGCCCCGCTCAACCTCGTCTTCTTCTAAAGAGCTTGGCGCTGTCCTCAGAAGCTTTGGTCTTACTCCGCACCTGAGTGGCCCCACCAAGGGCAAAGGGCACACTCTGGACCTGCTAATGACAAAGCGGGTTAACATTTCAAATTACAGTGTGGTAAATGTTACTTTGTCTGATGGTTTCTGTATTTCTCCAGGTGCAATGAGTTTGCAGTCTTCTTTGCAAGACTCAGTTCAGAACATTAAAAATACCATTATTTGCAGATAACAAGCACGCAGCCAGCTAGACAACTGGAGTTAACCCATTTTGCATTTTTGGCTGACAAAACTGTCCAAGAGATCACCACAAGTCTGAGTTCCACTACATGCTGCCTTTATGCATTGTCTACCAGATTTTTAAAGTCTACGGTGAGCAGTCTGTTGGCTCCAATCACTCAAAAAGTCAACATGTCGCTTGGATCTGGAATATTCCCAAGAGCCTTAAAACTGCGGTCATTAAGCCTCTCTTAAAGAAGAGCAGTCTTGATGCCACAGTGCTAAATAATTACCGGCCCATCTCAAACCTACTACTACTACTCAGTTGTCCATTATTTTATTTTTTTTATCTTTTATTATCAAAAACATCTTACAAGTATTTACATATATTTACATAATTGTACAGACAAACATCACACACAAGTGCAAGGGAATGGGATACACAAGGGCAGGGGGAGAAGAGACAAAAAATTACAGAAAATCAAACACACCATCATTCTCCAAACTTTCTTCAGTGATGGGGGTTGATGCCGTGGTTGGGGGAGGTGATGCCGGGGTCAGAAGATGATGTCCAGGTTTCCAGAGGGTATAAGGTGGATCAGGGTGTTGTGGGGGACGAGGTGGGTGATGAACCGGTGCTCTGCTGCCATGTGGAGGTGTCGGAGGTGTGCGGCCAAGAGTCCTTTGAAGATGGGCCAAGGTTCTGCTGTTTTATTGTCACGGAGATGGATGTTCCTGTTGAGATATAATGTATACCGGGCTATGGAGAGGGTTACAGTTGTCCATTCAGGCTTGCAAATTGTTTACAATGACAGAAAATGCGCTGCTGTTACAAATTGGAATAAGAGATGGAAAAGTATCCCTGCACACACAGATTAACTGCACTCTTTTCACTTTTTGATTCTCAGTTTGTTGGCAAGGAATGACTGACGTAGACCCATTTTGGATGAAAACCGTGTTTTGCGTTTGTGGAAATGAGCATCACGCAAGGACGTATGGGCTCTGTGGCGCAATGGATAGCGCATTGGACTTCTAGGCATTAGTTGCAAGGGCTTTCAAAGGTTGTGGGTTGGAGTCCCACCAGAGTCGCTAATGGTGAGAGAAAATTTTTGTTTTTTACAATGGAACGTCTGCGCGCTTTACTATCTCATAAAAGGCACTGCTGAACAAGGTTTATTGCCAAGTGTGCTTGAAAAAGTAAGCAAATACATCTGCATCATGTCAAATAACATTATCTTGCAATTTTTCCTCAATATCCAGATTAACTGCAGTATATTGAGTGCGCAATAAATTGGCGAGAGTCGATTGATTGAAAGACTTCCAGTTTTTTTTATAGTTACATTGGTACAGGGGATTTAGCTCAAAGGTAGAAAGATTGATGCCCTCGCTCTCCATTAAACACAGTTGATTGGACAGGGGCTGAACTTTCGAATGTTGCTGGCTCGCTTTAAAAAAAAAAAGATGTTGCGGCTTGTCGAGTCGCAAATATTTTTTCGACTGGGCTGGATGTCTCTGTGGCGCAATTGGCCAGCGCGCTCGGCTGTTAACCGGGAGGTTGGTGGTTCGAGCCCACCCAGGGACGACAAGCTATTTTGGAAGAGCTATCGCAGGCAAAATCCACGAGGTAACATTGTTTGCTGAATATCTACCTGAAACAGGTTGGAGTAACATTTTAGAGGCGCTGTGGCTTAGTTGGTCAAAGTGCCTGTCTAGTAAATCCCAGCAGTGCCTTCATGATAGCCTTTCAAGCAAATCAGTTGTTTACATGTACAGAAAAACATATCACCCGAAAGAGCTATTTTGCAATTAGAGATTGAACAGTATCCCTGAATAAACAGAGTAAATGCACTCTTTTCACTCCTTGTTTCTCAGTTTGATGGTAAGGAATGATTGATGTAGACCGTTTTCGGATGACTGTTTTCTTTTGTGAAAAAGGGGAATCAGACAAAAGTTGCAAAGGCATTCAAAGGCTGTGAGTTCGAGACCCACCAGAGTCACTGTTGTAACCCCTGTTATCTACATTGGTAAATAGGAAAGCCTGCTTGTGTTATTAACTGATGAAAGGAACTGCTAAACTTGGTTCAATTACCACAGAATCCCAGTGTGCTATAGGCTGGCCACTGCTTGGTAGGAGTTTCCCGTACGTGAGTGACTGTTCCTTCCTTCCTTCACGCCCCGCTCAACCTCGTCTTCTTCTAAAGAGCTTGGCGCTGTCCTCAGAAGCTTTGGTCTTACTCCGCACCTGAGTGGCCCCACCAAGGGCAAAGGGCACACTCTGGACCTGCTAATGACAAAGCGGGTTAACATTTCAAATTACAGTGTGGTAAATTTTACTTTGTCTGATGGTTTCTGTATTTCTCCAGGTGCAATGAGTTTGCAGTCTTCTTTGCAAGACTCAGTTCAGAACATTAAAAATACCATTATTTGCAGATAACAAGCACGCAGCCAGCTAGACAACTGGAGTTAACCCATTTTGCATTTTTGGCTGACAAAACTGTCCAAGAGATCACCACAAGTCTGAGTTCCACTACATGCTGCCTTTATGCATTGTCTACCAGATTTTTAAAGTCTACGGTGAGCAGTCTGTTGGCTCCAATCACTCAAAAAGTCAACATGTCGCTTGGATCTGGAATATTCCCAAGAGCCTTAAAACTGCGGTCATTAAGCCTCTCTTAAAGAAGAGCAGTCTTGATGCCACAGTGCTAAATAATTACCGGCCCATCTCAAACCTACTACTACTACTCAGTTGTCCATTATTTTATTTTTTTTATCTTTTATTATCAAAAACATCTTACAAGTATTTACATATATTTACATAATTGTACAGACAAACATCACACACAAGTGCAAGGGAATGGGATACACAAGGGCAGGGGGAGAAGAGACAAAAAATTACAGAAAATCAAACACACAATCATTCTTCAAACTTTCTTCAGTGATGGGGGGTGATGCCGTGGATGGGGGGGTGATGCCGGGGTCAGAAGATGATGTCCAGGTTTCCAGAGGGTATAAGGTGGATCAGGGTGTTGTGGGGGATGAGGTGGGTGATGAACCGGTGCTCTGCTGCCATGTGGAGGTGTCGGAGGTGTGCGGCCAAGAGTCCTTTGAAGATGGGCCAAGGTTCTGCTGTTTTATTGTCACGGAGATGGATGTTCCTGTTGAGATATAATGTATACCGGGCTATGGAGAGGGTTACAGTTGTCCATTCAGGCGTGCAAATTATTTACAATGACAGAAAATGCGCTGCTGTTACAAATTGGAATAAGAGATGGAAAAGTATCCCTGCACACACAGATTAACTGCACTCTTTTCACTTTTTGATTCTCAGTTTGTTGGCAAGGAATGACTGACGTAGACCCATTTTGGATGAAAACCGTGTTTTGCGTTTGTGGAAATGAGCATCACGCAAGGATGTATGGGCTCTGTGGCGCAATGGATAGCGCATTGGACTTCTTGGCATTAGTTGCAAGGGCTTTCAAAGGTTGTGGGTTGAGTCCCACTAGAGTCGCTAATGGTGAGAGAACATTTTTGTTTTTTACAATGGAACGTCTGCGCGCTTTACTATCTGATAAAAGGCACTGCTGAACGAGGTTTATTGCCAAGTGTGCTTGAAAAAGTAAGCAAATACATCGGCATTATGTCAAATAACATTATCTTGCAATTTTTCCTCAATATCCAGATTAACTGCAGTATATTGAGTGCGCAATAAATTGGCGAGAGTCGATTGATTGAAAGACTTCCAGTTTTTTTTATAGCTACATTGGTACAGGGGATTTAGCTCAAAGGTAGAAAGATTGATGCCCTCGCTCTCCATTAAACACAGTTGATTGGACAGGGGCTGAACTTTCGAATGTTGCTGGCTCGCTTTAAAAAAAAAAAGATGTTGCGGCTTGTCAAGTCGCAAATATTTTTTCGACTGGGCTGGATGTCTCTGTGGCGCAATTGGCCAGCGCGCTCGGCTGTTAACCGGGAGGTTGGTGGTTCGAGCCCACCCAGGGACGACAAGCTATTTTGGAAGAGCTATCGCAGGCAAAATCCACGAGGTAACATTGTTTGCTGAATATCTACCTGAAACAGGTTGGAGTAACATTTTAGAGGCGCTGTGGCTTAGTTGGTCAAAGTGCCTGTCTAGTAAATCCCAGCAGTGCCTTCATGATAGCCTTTCAAGCAAATCAGTTGTTTACATGTACAGAAAAACATATCACCTGAAAGAGCTATTTTGCAATTATAGATTGAACAGTATCCCTGAATAAACAGAGTAAATGCACTCTTTTCACTCCTTGTTTCTCAGTTTGATGGTAAGGAATGATTGATGTAGACCGTTTTCGGATGACTGTTTTGCTTTTGTGAAAAAGGGGAATCAGACAAAAGTTGCAAAGGCATTCAAAGGCTGTGAGTTCGAGACCCACCAGAGTCACTGTTGTAACCCCTGTTATCTACATTGGTAAATAGGAAAGCCTGCTTGTGTTATTAACTGATGAAAGGAACTGCTAAACTTGGTTCAATTACCACAGAATCCCAGTGTGCTATATGCTGGCCACTGCTTGGTAGGAGTTTCCCGTACGTGAGTGACTGTTCCTTCCTTCCTTCACGCCCCGCTCAACCTCGTCTTCTTCTAAAGAGCTTGGCGCTGTCCTCAGAAGCTTTGGTCTTACTCAGCACCTGAGTGGCCCCACCAAGGGCAAAGGGCACACTCTGGACCTGCTAATGACAAAGCGGGTTAACATTTCAAATTACAGTGTGGTAAATGTTACTTTGTCTGATGGTTTCTGTATTTCTCCAGGTGCAATGAGTTTGCAGTCTTCTTTGCAAGACTCAGTTCAGAACATTAAAAATACCATTATTTGCAGATAACAAGCACGCAGCCAGCTAGACAACTGGAGTTAACCCATTTTGCATTTTTGGCTGACAAAACTGTCCAAGAGATCACCACAAGTCTGAGTTCCACTACATGCTGCCTTTATGCATTGCCTACTAGATTTTTAAAGTCTACGGTGAGCAGTCTGTTGGCTCCACTCACTCAAAAAGTCAACATGTTGCTTCGATCTGGAATATTCCCAAGAGCCTTAAAACTGCGGTCATTAAGCCTCTCTTAAAGAAGAGCAGTCTTGATGCCACAGTGCTAAATAATTACCGGCCCATTTCAAACCTACTACTACTACTCAGTTGTCCATTATTTTAATTTTTTTTTTTATCTTTTATTATCAAAAACATCTTACAAGTATTTACATATATTTACATAATTGTACAGACAAACATCACACACAAGTGCAAGGGAATGGGATACACAAGGGCAGGGGGAGAAGAGACAAAAAATTACAGAAAATCAAACACACCATCATTCTACAAACTTTCTTCAGTGATGGGGGTTGATGCCGTGGTTGGGGGAGGTGATGCCGGGGTCAGAAGATGATGTCCAGGTTTCCAGAGGGTATAAGGTGGATCAGGGTGTTGTGGGGGACGAGGTGGGTGATGAACCGGTGCTCTGCTGCCATGTGGAGGTGTCGGAGGTGTGCGGCCAAGAGTCCTTTGAAGATGGGCCAAGGTTCTGCTGTTTTATTGTCACGGAGATGGATGTTCCTGTTGAGATATAATGTATACCGGGCTATGGAGAGGGTTACAGTTGTCCATTCAGGCGTGCAAATTGTTTACAATGACAGAAAATGCGCTGCTGTTACAAATTGGAATAAGAGATGGAAAAGTATCCCTGCACACACAGATTAACTGCACTCTTTTCACTTTTTGATTCTCAGTTTGTTGGCAAGGAATGACTGACGTAGACCCATTTTGGATGAAAACCGTGTTTTGCGTTTGTGGAAATGAGCATCACGCAAGGACGTATGGGCTCTGTGGCGCAATGGATAGCGCATTGGACTTCTAGGCATTAGTTGCAAGGGCTTTCAAAGGTTGTGGGTTGGAGTCCCACCAGAGTCGCTAATGGTGAGAGAACATTTTTGTTTTTTACAATGGAACGTCTGCGCGCTTTACTATCTCATAAAAGGCACTGCTGAACAAGGTTTATTGCCAAGTGTGCTTGAAAAAGTAAGCAAATACATCTGCATCATGTCAAATAACATTATCTTGCAATTTTTCCTCAATATCCAGATTAACTGCAGTATATTGAGTGCGCAATAAATTGGCGAGAGTCGATTGATTGAAAGACTTCCAGTTTTTTTTATAGCTACATTGGTACAGGGGATTTAGCTCAAAGGTAGAAAGATTGATGCCCTCGCTCTCCATTAAACACAGTTGATTGGACAGGGGCTGAACTTTCGAATGTTGCTGGCTCGCTTTAAAAAAAAAAAGATGTTGCGGCTTGTCGAGTCGCAAATATTTTTTCGACTGGGCTGGATGTCTCTGTGGCGCAATTGGCCAGCGCGCTCGGCTGTTAACCGGGAGGTTGGTGGTTCGAGCCCACCCAGGGACGACAAGCTATTTTGGAAGAGCTATCGCAGGCAAAATCCACGAGGTAACATTGTTTGCTGAATATCTACCTGAAACAGGTTGGAGTAACATTTTAGAGGCGCTGTGGCTTAGTTGGTCAAAGTGCCTGTCTAGTAAATCCCAGCAGTGCCTTCATGATAGCCTTTCAAGCAAATCAGTTGTTTACATGTACAGAAAAACATATCACCCGAAAGAGCTATTTTGCAATTAGAGATTGAACAGTATCCCTGAATAAACAGAGTAAATGCACTCTTTTCACTCCTTGTTTCTCAGTTTGATGGTAAGGAATGATTGATGTAGACCGTTTTCGGATGACTGTTTTCTTTTGTGAAAAAGGGGAATCAGACAAAAGTTGCAAAGGCATTCAAAGGCTGTGAGTTCGAGACCCACCAGAGTCACTGTTGTAACCCCTGTTATCTACATTGGTAAATAGGAAAGCCTGCTTGTGTTATTAACTGATGAAAGGAACTGCTAAACTTGGTTCAATTACCACAGAATCCCAGTGTGCTATAGGCTGGCCACTGCTTGGTAGGAGTTTCCCGTACGTGAGTGACTGTTCCTTCCTTCCTTCACGCCCCGCTCAACCTCGTCTTCTTCTAAAGAGCTTGGCGCTGTCCTCAGAAGCTTTGGTCTTACTCCGCACCTGAGTGGCCCCACCAAGGGCAAAGGGCACACTCTGGACCTGCTAATGACAAAGCGGGTTAACATTTCAAATTACAGTGTGGTAAATGTTACTTTGTCTGATGGTTTCTGTATTTCTCCAGGTGCAATGAGTTTGCAGTCTTCTTTGCAAGACTCAGTTCAGAACATTAAAAATACCATTATTTGCAGATAACAAGCACGCAGCCAGCTAGACAACTGGAGTTAACCCATTTTGCATTTTTGGCTGACAAAACTGTCCAAGAGATCACCACAAGTCTGAGTTCCACTACATGCTGCCTTTATGCATTGTCTACCAGATTTTTAAAGTCTACGGTGAGCAGTCTGTTGGCTCCAATCACTCAAAAAGTCAACATGTCGCTTGGATCTGGAATATTCCCAAGAGCCTTAAAACTGCGGTCATTAAGCCTCTCTTAAAGAAGAGCAGTCTTGATGCCACAGTGCTAAATAATTACCGGCCCATCTCAAACCTACTACTACTACTCAGTTGTCCATTATTTTATTTTTTTTATCTTTTATTATCAAAAACATCTTACAAGTATTTACATATATTTACATAATTGTACAGACAAACATCACACACAAGTGCAAGGGAATGGGATACACAAGGGCAGGGGGAGAAGAGACAAAAAATTACAGAAAATCAAACACACAATCATTCTTCAAACTTTCTTCAGTGATGGGGGGTGATGCCGTGGATGGGGGGGTGATGCCGGGGTCAGAAGATGATGTCCAGGTTTCCAGAGGGTATAAGGTGGATCAGGGTGTTGTGGGGGATGAGGTGGGTGATGAACCGGTGCTCTGCTGCCATGTGGAGGTGTCGGAGGTGTGCGGCCAAGAGTCCTTTGAAGATGGGCCAAGGTTCTGCTGTTTTATTGTCACGGAGATGGATGTTCCTGTTGAGATATAATGTATACCGGGCTATGGAGAGGGTTACAGTTGTCCATTCAGGCGTGCAAATTATTTACAATGACAGAAAATGCGCTGCTGTTACAAATTGGAATAAGAGATGGAAAAGTATCCCTGCACACACAGATTAACTGCACTCTTTTCACTTTTTGATTCTCAGTTTGTTGGCAAGGAATGACTGACGTAGACCCATTTTGGATGAAAACCGTGTTTTGCGTTTGTGGAAATGAGCATCACGCAAGGATGTATGGGCTCTGTGGCGCAATGGATAGCGCATTGGACTTCTAGGCATTAGTTGCAAGGGCTTTCAAAGGTTGTGGGTTGAGTCCCACTAGAGTCGCTAATGGTGAGAGAACATTTTTGTTTTTTACAATGGAACGTCTGCGCGCTTTACTATCTGATAAAAGGCACTGCTGAACGAGGTTTATTGCCAAGTGTGCTTGAAAAAGTAAGCAAATACATCGGCATTATGTCAAATAACATTATCTTGCAATTTTTCCTCAATATCCAGATTAACTGCAGTATATTGAGTGCGCAATAAATTGGTGAGAGTCGATTGATTGAAAGACTTCCATTTTTTTTATAGCTACATTGGTACAGGGGATTTAGCTCAAAGGTAGAAAGATTGATGCCCTCGCTCTCCATTAAACACAGTTGATTGGACAGGGGCTGAACTTTCGAATGTTGCTGGCTCGCTTTAAAAAAAAAAAGATGTTGCGGCTTGTCAAGTTGCAAATATTTTTTCGACTGGGCTGGATGTCTCTGTGGCGCAATTGGCCAGCGCGCTTGGCTGTTAACCGGGAGGTTGGTGGTTCGAGCCCACCCAGGGACGACAAGCTATTTTGGAAGAGCTATCGCAGGCAAAATCCACGAGGTAACATTGTTTGCTGAATATCTACCTGAAACAGGTTGGAGTAACATTTTAGAGGCGCTGTGGCTTAGTTGGTCAAAGTGCCTGTCTAGTAAATCCCAGCAGTGCCTTCATGATAGCCTTTCAAGCAAATCAGTTGTTTACATGTACAGAAAAACATATCACCCCAAAGAGCTATTTTGCAATTATAGATTGAACAGTATCCCTGAATAAACAGAGTAAATGCACTCTTTTCACTCCTTGTTTCTCAGTTTGAGGGTAAGGAATGATTGATGTAGACCGTTTTCGGATGACTGTTTTGCTTTTGTGAAAAAGGGGAATCAGACAAAAGTTGCAAAGGCATTCAAAGGCTGTGAGTTCGAGACCCACCAGAGTCACTGTTGTAACCCCTGTTATCTACATTGGTAAATAGGAAAGCCTGCTTGTGTTATTAACTGATGAAAGGAACTGCTAAACTTGGTTCAATTACCACAGAATCCCAGTGTGCTATATGCTGGCCACTGCTTGGTAGGAGTTTCCCGTACGTGAGTGACTGTTCCTTCCTTCCTTCACGCCCCGCTCAACCTCGTCTTCTTCTAAAGAGCTTGGCGCTGTCCTCAGAAGCTTTGGTCTTACTCAGCACCTGAGTGGCCCCACCAAGGGCAAAGGGCACACTCTGGACCTGCTAATGACAAAGCGGGATAACATTTCAAATTATAGTGTGGTAAATGTTACTTTGTCTGATGGTTTCTGTATTTCTCCAGGTGCAATGAGTTTGCAGTCTTCTTTGCAAGACTCAGTTCAGAACATTAAAAATACCATTATTTGCAGATAACAAGCACGCAGCCAGCTAGACAACTGGAGTTAACCCATTTTGCATTTTTGGCTGACAAAACTGTCCAAGAGATCACCACAAGTCTGAGTTCCACTACATGCTGCCTTTATGCATTGCCTACTAGATTTTTAAAGTCTACGGTGAGCAGTCTGTTGGCTCCACTCACTCAAAAAGTCAACATGTTGCTTCGATCTGGAATATTCCCAAGAGCCTTAAAACTGCGGTCATTAAGCCTCTCTTAAAGAAGAGCAGTCTTGATGCCACAGTGCTAAATAATTACCGGCCCATTTCAAACCTACTACTACTACTCAGTTGTCCATTATTTTAATTTTTTTTTTATCTTTTATTATCAAAAACATCTTACAAGTATTTACATATATTTACATAATTGTACAGACAAACATCACACACAAGTGCAAGGGAATGGGATACACAAGGGCAGGGGGAGAAGAGACAAAAAATTACAGAAAATCAAACACACCATCATTCTCCAAACTTTCTTCAGTGATGGGGGTTGATGCCGTGGTTGGGGGAGGTGATGCCGGGGTCAGAAGATGATGTCCAGGTTTCCAGAGGGTATAAGGTGGATCAGGGTGTTGTGGGGGACGAGGTGGGTGATGAACCGGTGCTCTGCTGCCATGTGGAGGTGTCGGAGGTGTGCGGCCAAGAGTCCTTTGAAGATGGGCCAAGGTTCTGCTGTTTTATTGTCACGGAGATGGATGTTCCTGTTGAGATATAATGTATACCGGGCTATGGAGAGGGTTACAGTTGTCCATTCAGGCGTGCAAATTGTTTACAATGACAGAAAATGCGCTGCTGTTACAAATTGGAATAAGAGATGGAAAAGTATCCCTGCACACACAGATTAACTGCACTCTTTTCACTTTTTGATTCTCAGTTTGTTGGCAAGGAATGACTGACGTAGACCCATTTTGGATGAAAACCGTGTTTTGCGTTTGTGGAAATGAGCATCACGCAAGGACGTATGGGCTCTGTGGCGCAATGGATAGCGCATTGGACTTCTAGGCATTAGTTGCAAGGGCTTTCAAAGGTTGTGGGTTGGAGTCCCACCAGAGTCGCTAATGGTGAGAGAACATTTTTGTTTTTTACAATGGAACGTCTGCGCGCTTTACTATCTCATAAAAGGCACTGCTGAACAAGGTTTATTGCCAAGTGTGCTTGAAAAAGTAAGCAAATACATCTGCATCATGTCAAATAACATTATCTTGCAATTTTTCCTCAATATCCAGATTAACTGCAGTATATTGAGTGCGCAATAAATTGGCGAGAGTCGATTGATTGAAAGACTTCCAGTTTTTTTTATAGCTACATTGGTACAGGGGATTTAGCTCAAAGGTAGAAAGATTGATGCCCTCGCTCTCCATTAAACACAGTTGATTGGACAGGGGCTGAACTTTCGAATGTTGCTGGCTCGCTTTAAAAAAAAAAAGATGTTGCGGCTTGTCGAGTCGCAAATATTTTTTCGACTGGGCTGGATGTCTCTGTGGCGCAATTGGCCAGCGCGCTCGGCTGTTAACCGGGAGGTTGGTGGTTCGAGCCCACCCAGGGACGACAAGCTATTTTGGAAGAGCTATCGCAGGCAAAATCCACGAGGTAACATTGTTTGCTGAATATCTACCTGAAACAGGTTGGAGTAACATTTTAGAGGCGCTGTGGCTTAGTTGGTCAAAGTGCCTGTCTAGTAAATCCCAGCAGTGCCTTCATGATAGCCTTTCAAGCAAATCAGTTGTTTACATGTACAGAAAAACATATCACCCGAAAGAGCTATTTTGCAATTATAGATTGAACAGTATCCCTGAATAAACAGAGTAAATGCACTCTTTTCACTCCTTGTTTCTCAGTTTGATGGTAAGGAATGATTGATGTAGACCGTTTTCGGATGACTGTTTTCTTTTGTGAAAAAGGGGAATCAGACAAAAGTTGCAAAGGCATTCAAAGGCTGTGAGTTCGAGACCCACCAGAGTCACTGTTGTAACCCCTGTTATCTACATTGGTAAATAGGAAAGCCTGCTTGTGTTATTAACTGATGAAAGGAACTGCTAAACTTGGTTCAATTACCACAGAATCCCAGTGTGCTATAGGCTGGCCACTGCTTGGTAGGAGTTTCCCGTACGTGAGTGACTGTTCCTTCCTTCCTTCACGCCCCGCTCAACCTCGTCTTCTTCTAAAGAGCTTGGCGCTGTCCTCAGAAGCTTTGGTCTTACTCCGCACCTGAGTGGCCCCACCAAGGGCAAAGGGCACACTCTGGACCTGCTAATGACAAAGCGGGTTAACATTTCAAATTACAGTGTGGTAAATGTTACTTTGTCTGATGGTTTCTGTATTTCTCCAGGTGCAATGAGTTTGCAGTCTTCTTTGCAAGACTCAGTTCAGAACATTAAAAATACCATTATTTGCAGATAACAAGCACGCAGCCAGCTAGACAACTGGAGTTAACCCATTTTGCATTTTTGGCTGACAAAACTGTCCAAGAGATCACCACAAGTCTGAGTTCCACTACATGCTGCCTTTATGCATTGTCTACCAGATTTTTAAAGTCTACGGTGAGCAGTCTGTTGGCTCCAATCACTCAAAAAGTCAACATGTCGCTTGGATCTGGAATATTCCCAAGAGCCTTAAAACTGCGGTCATTAAGCCTCTCTTAAAGAAGAGCAGTCTTGATGCCACAGTGCTAAATAATTACCGGCCCATCTCAAACCTACTACTACTACTCAGTTGTCCATTATTTTATTTTTTTTATCTTTTATTATCAAAAACATCTTACAAGTATTTACATATATTTACATAATTGTACAGACAAACATCACACACAAGTGCAAGGGAATGGGATACACAAGGGCAGGGGGAGAAGAGACAAAAAATTACAGAAAATCAAACACACAATCATTCTTCAAACTTTCTTCAGTGATGGGGGGTGATGCCGTGGATGGGGGGGTGATGCCGGGGTCAGAAGATGATGTCCAGGTTTCCAGAGGGTATAAGGTGGATCAGGGTGTTGTGGGGGATGAGGTGGGTGATGAACCGGTGCTCTGCTGCCATGTGGAGGTGTCGGAGGTGTGCGGCCAAGAGTCCTTTGAAGATGGGCCAAGGTTCTGCTGTTTTATTGTCACGGAGATGGATGTTCCTGTTGAGATATAATGTATACCGGGCTATGGAGAGGGTTACAGTTGTCCATTCAGGCGTGCAAATTATTTACAATGACAGAAAATGCGCTGCTGTTACAAATTGGAATAAGAGATGGAAAAGTATCCCTGCACACACAGATTAACTGCACTCTTTTCACTTTTTGATTCTCAGTTTGTTGGCAAGGAATGACTGACGTAGACCCATTTTGGATGAAAACCGTGTTTTGCGTTTGTGGAAATGAGCATCACGCAAGGATGTATGGGCTCTGTGGCGCAATGGATAGCGCATTGGACTTCTAGGCATTAGTTGCAAGGGCTTTCAAAGGTTGTGGGTTGAGTCCCACTAGAGTCGCTAATGGTGAGAGAACATTTTTGTTTTTTACAATGGAACGTCTGCGCGCTTTACTATCTGATAAAAGGCACTGCTGAACGAGGTTTATTGCCAAGTGTGCTTGAAAAAGTAAGCAAATACATCGGCATTATGTCAAATAACATTATCTTGCAATTTTTCCTCAATATCCAGATTAACTGCAGTATATTGAGTGCGCAATAAATTGGCGAGAGTCGATTGATTGAAAGACTTCCAGTTTTTTTTATAGCTACATTGGTACAGGGGATTTAGCTCAAAGGTAGAAAGATTGATGCCCTCGCTCTCCATTAAACACAGTTGATTGGACAGGGGCTGAACTTTCGAATGTTGCTGGCTCGCTTTAAAAAAAAAAAGATGTTGCGGCTTGTCAAGTCGCAAATATTTTTTCGACTGGGCTGGATGTCTCTGTGGCGCAATTGGCCAGCGCGCTCGGCTGTTAACCGGGAGGTTGGTGGTTTGAGCCCACCCAGGGACGAGAAGCTATTTTGGAAGAGCTATCGCAGCCAAAATCCACGGGGTAACATTGTTTGCTGAATATCTACCTGAAACAGGTTGGAGTAACACTTTAGAGGCGCTGTGGCTTAGTTGGTCAAAGTGCCTGTCTAGCAAATCCCAGCAGTGCTTTCATGATAGCCTTTCAAGCAAATCAGTTGTTTACATGTACAGAAAAACATATCACCCGAAAGAGCTATTTTGCAATTAGAGATTGAACAGTATCCCTGAATAAACAGAGTAAATGCACTCTTTTCACTCCTTGTTTCTCAGTTTGATGGTAAGGAATGATTGATGTAGACCGTTTTCGGATGACTGTTTTCTTTTGTGAAAAAGGGGAATCAGACAAAAGTTGCAAAGGCATTCAAAGGCTGTGAGTTCGAGACCCACCAGAGTCACTGTTGTAACCCCTGTTATCTACATTGGTAAATAGGAAAGCCTGCTTGTGTTATTAACTGATGAAAGGAACTGCTAAACTTGGTTCAATTACCACAGAATCCCAGTGTGCTATAGGCTGGCCACTGCTTGGTAGGAGTTTCCCGTACGTGAGTGACTGTTCCTTCCTTCCTTCACGCCCCGCTCAACCTCGTCTTCTTCTAAAGAGCTTGGCGCTGTCCTCAGAAGCTTTGGTCTTACTCCGCACCTGAGTGGCCCCACCAAGGGCAAAGGGCACACTCTGGACCTGCTAATGACAAAGCGGGTTAACATTTCAAATTACAGTGTGGTAAATGTTACTTTGTCTGATGGTTTCTGTATTTCTCCAGGTGCAATGAGTTTGCAGTCTTCTTTGCAAGACTCAGTTCAGAACATTAAAAATACCATTATTTGCAGATAACAAGCACGCAGCCAGCTAGACAACTGGAGTTAACCCATTTTGCATTTTTGGCTGACAAAACTGTCCAAGAGATCACCACAAGTCTGAGTTCCACTACATGCTGCCTTTATGCATTGTCTACCAGATTTTTAAAGTCTACGGTGAGCAGTCTGTTGGCTCCAATCACTCAAAAAGTCAACATGTCGCTTGGATCTGGAATATTCCCAAGAGCCTTAAAACTGCGGTCATTAAGCCTCTCTTAAAGAAGAGCAGTCTTGATGCCACAGTGCTAAATAATTACCGGCCCATCTCAAACCTACTACTACTACTCAGTTGTCCATTATTTTATTTTTTTTATCTTTTATTATCAAAAACATCTTACAAGTATTTACATATATTTACATAATTGTACAGACAAACATCACACACAAGTGCAAGGGAATGGGATACACAAGGGCAGGGGGAGAAGAGACAAAAAATTACAGAAAATCAAACACACAATCATTCTTCAAACTTTCTTCAGTGATGGGGGGTGATGCCGTGGATGGGGGGGTGATGCCGGGGTCAGAAGATGATGTCCAGGTTTCCAGAGGGTATAAGGTGGATCAGGGTGTTGTGGGGGATGAGGTGGGTGATGAACCGGTGCTCTGCTGCCATGTGGAGGTGTCGGAGGTGTGCGGCCAAGAGTCCTTTGAAGATGGGCCAAGGTTCTGCTGTTTTATTGTCACGGAGATGGATGTTCCTGTTGAGATATAATGTATACCGGGCTATGGAGAGGGTTACAGTTGTCCATTCAGGCGTGCAAATTGTTTACAATGACAGAAAATGCGCTGCTGTTACAAATTGGAATAAGAGATGGAAAAGTATCCCTGCACACACAGATTAACTGCACTCTTTTCACTTTTTGATTCTCAGTTTGTTGGCAAGGAATGACTGACGTAGACCCATTTTGGATGAAAACCGTGTTTTGCGTTTGTGGAAATGAGCATCACGCAAGGACGTATGGGCTCTGTGGCGCAATGGATAGCGCATTGAACTTCTAGGCATTAGTTGCAAGGGCTTTCAAAGGTTGTGGGTTGGAGTCCCACCAGAGTCGCTAATGGTGAGAGAACATTTTTGTTTTTTACAATGGAACGTCTGCGCGCTTTACTATCTCATAAAAGGCACTGCTGAACAAGGTTTATTGCCAAGTGTGCTTGAAAAAGTAAGCAAATACATCTGCATCATGTCAAATAACATTATCTTGCAATTTTTCCTCAATATCCAGATTAACTGCAGTATATTGAGTGCGCAATAAATTGGCGAGAGTCGATTGATTGAAAGACTTCCAGTTTTTTTTATAGCTACATTGGTACAGGGGATTTAGCTCAAAGGTAGAAAGATTGATGCCCTCGCTCTCCATTAAACACAGTTGATTGGACAGGGGCTGAACTTTCGAATGTTGCTGGCTCGCTTTAAAAAAAAAAAGATGTTGCGGCTTGTCGAGTCGCAAATATTTTTTTGACTGGGCTGGATGTCTCTGTGGCGCAATTGGCCAGCGCGCTCGGCTGTTAACCGGGAGGTTGGTGGTTCGAGCCCACCCAGGGACGACAAGCTATTTTGGAAGAGCTATCGCAGGCAAAATCCACGAGGTAACATTGTTTGCTGAATATCTACCTGAAACAGGTTGGAGTAACATTTTAGAGGCGCTGTGGCTTAGTTGGTCAAAGTGCCTGTCTAGTAAATCCCAGCAGTGCCTTCATGATAGCCTTTCAAGCAAATCAGTTGTTTACATGTACAGAAAAACATATCACCCGAAAGAGCTATTTTGCAATTATAGATTGAACAGTATCCCTGAATAAACAGAGTAAATGCACTCTTTTCACTCCTTGTTTCTCAGTTTGATGGTAAGGAATGATTGATGTAGACCGTTTTCGGATGACTGTTTTCTTTTGTGAAAAAGGGGAATCAGACAAAAGTTGCAAAGGCATTCAAAGGCTGTGAGTTCGAGACCCACCAGAGTCACTGTTGTAACCCCTGTTATCTACATTGGTAAATAGGAAAGCCTGCTTGTGTTATTAACTGATGAAAGGAACTGCTAAACTTGGTTCAATTACCACAGAATCCCAGTGTGCTATAGGCTGGCCACTGCTTGGTAGGAGTTTCCCGTACGTGAGTGACTGTTCCTTCCTTCCTTCACGCCCCGCTCAACCTCGTCTTCTTCTAAAGAGCTTGGCGCTGTCCTCAGAAGCTTTGGTCTTACTCCGCACCTGAGTGGCCCCACCAAGGGCAAAGGGCACACTCTGGACCTGCTAATGACAAAGCGGGTTAACATTTCAAATTACAGTGTGGTAAATGTTACTTTGTCTGATGGTTTCTGTATTTCTCCAGGTGCAATGAGTTTGCAGTCTTCTTTGCAAGACTCAGTTCAGAACATTAAAAATACCATTATTTGCAGATAACAAGCACGCAGCCAGCTAGACAACTGGAGTTAACCCATTTTGCATTTTTGGCTGACAAAACTGTCCAAGAGATCACCACAAGTCTGAGTTCCACTACATGCTGCCTTTATGCATTGTCTACCAGATTTTTAAAGTCTACGGTGAGCAGTCTGTTGGCTCCAATCACTCAAAAAGTCAACATGTCGCTTGGATCTGGAATATTCCCAAGAGCCTTAAAACTGCGGTCATTAAGCCTCTCTTAAAGAAGAGCAGTCTTGATGCCACAGTGCTAAATAATTACCGGCCCATCTCAAACCTACTACTACTACTCAGTTGTCCATTATTTTATTTTTTTTATCTTTTATTATCAAAAACATCTTACAAGTATTTACATATATTTACATAATTGTACAGACAAACATCACACACAAGTGCAAGGGAATGGGATACACAAGGGCAGGGGGAGAAGAGACAAAAAATTACAGAAAATCAAACACACAATCATTCTTCAAACTTTCTTCAGTGATGGGGGGTGATGCCGTGGATGGGGGGGTGATGCCGGGGTCAGAAGATGATGTCCAGGTTTCCAGAGGGTATAAGGTGGATCAGGGTGTTGTGGGGGATGAGGTGGGTGATGAACCGGTGCTCTGCTGCCATGTGGAGGTGTCGGAGGTGTGCGGCCAAGAGTCCTTTGAAGATGGGCCAAGGTTCTGCTGTTTTATTGTCACGGAGATGGATGTTCCTGTTGAGATATAATGTATACCGGGCTATGGAGAGGGTTACAGTTGTCCATTCAGGCGTGCAAATTATTTACAATGACAGAAAATGCGCTGCTGTTACAAATTGGAATAAGAGATGGAAAAGTATCCCTGCACACACAGATTAACTGCACTCTTTTCACTTTTTGATTCTCAGTTTGTTGGCAAGGAATGACTGACGTAGACCCATTTTGGATGAAAACCGTGTTTTGCGTTTGTGGAAATGAGCATCACGCAAGGATGTATGGGCTCTGTGGCGCAATGGATAGCGCATTGGACTTCTAGGCATTAGTTGCAAGGGCTTTCAAAGGTTGTGGGTTGAGTCCCACTAGAGTCGCTAATGGTGAGAGAACATTTTTGTTTTTTACAATGGAACGTCTGCGCGCTTTACTATCTGATAAAAGGCACTGCTGAACGAGGTTTATTGCCAAGTGTGCTTGAAAAAGTAAGCAAATACATCGGCATTATGTCAAATAACATTATCTTGCAATTTTTCCTCAATATCCAGATTAACTGCAGTATATTGAGTGCGCAATAAATTGGCGAGAGTCGATTGATTGAAAGACTTCCAGTTTTTTTTATAGCTACATTGGTACAGGGGATTTAGCTCAAAGGTAGAAAGATTGATGCCCTCGCTCTCCATTAAACACAGTTGATTGGACAGGGGCTGAACTTTCGAATGTTGCTGGCTCGCTTTAAAAAAAAAAAGATGTTGCGGCTTGTCAAGTCGCAAATATTTTTTCGACTGGGCTGGATGTCTCTGTGGCGCAATTGGCCAGCGCGCTCGGCTGTTAACCGGGAGGTTGGTGGTTTGAGCCCACCCAGGGACGAGAAGCTATTTTGGAAGAGCTATCGCAGCCAAAATCCACGGGGTAACATTGTTTGCTGAATATCTACCTGAAACAGGTTGGAGTAACACTTTAGAGGCGCTGTGGCTTAGTTGGTCAAAGTGCCTGTCTAGCAAATCCCAGCAGTGCTTTCATGATAGCCTTTCAAGCAAATCAGTTGTTTACATGTACAGAAAAACATATCACCCGAAAGAGCTATTTTGCAATTAGAGATTGAACAGTATCCCTGAATAAACAGAGTAAATGCACTCTTTTCACTCCTTGTTTCTCAGTTTGATGGTAAGGAATGATTGATGTAGACCGTTTTCGGATGACTGTTTTCTTTTGTGAAAAAGGGGAATCAGACAAAAGTTGCAAAGGCATTCAAAGGCTGTGAGTTCGAGACCCACCAGAGTCACTGTTGTAACCCCTGTTATCTACATTGGTAAATAGGAAAGCCTGCTTGTGTTATTAACTGATGAAAGGAACTGCTAAACTTGGTTCAATTACCACAGAATCCCAGTGTGCTATAGGCTGGCCACTGCTTGGTAGGAGTTTCCCGTACGTGAGTGACTGTTCCTTCCTTCCTTCACGCCCCGCTCAACCTCGTCTTCTTCTAAAGAGCTTGGCGCTGTCCTCAGAAGCTTTGGTCTTACTCCGCACCTGAGTGGCCCCACCAAGGGCAAAGGGCACACTCTGGACCTGCTAATGACAAAGCGGGTTAACATTTCAAATTACAGTGTGGTAAATGTTACTTTGTCTGATGGTTTCTGTATTTCTCCAGGTGCAATGAGTTTGCAGTCTTCTTTGCAAGACTCAGTTCAGAACATTAAAAATACCATTATTTGCAGATAACAAGCACGCAGCCAGCTAGACAACTGGAGTTAACCCATTTTGCATTTTTGGCTGACAAAACTGTCCAAGAGATCACCACAAGTCTGAGTTCCACTACATGCTGCCTTTATGCATTGTCTACCAGATTTTTAAAGTCTACGGTGAGCAGTCTGTTGGCTCCAATCACTCAAAAAGTCAACATGTCGCTTGGATCTGGAATATTCCCAAGAGCCTTAAAACTGCGGTCATTAAGCCTCTCTTAAAGAAGAGCAGTCTTGATGCCACAGTGCTAAATAATTACCGGCCCATCTCAAACCTACTACTACTACTCAGTTGTCCATTATTTTATTTTTTTTATCTTTTATTATCAAAAACATCTTACAAGTATTTACATATATTTACATAATTGTACAGACAAACATCACACACAAGTGCAAGGGAATGGGATACACAAGGGCAGGGGGAGAAGAGACAAAAAATTACAGAAAATCAAACACACAATCGTTCTTCAAACTTTCTTCAGTGATGGGGGGTGATGCCGTGGATGGGGGGGTGATGCCGGGGTCAGAAGATGATGTCCAGGTTTCCAGAGGGTATAAGGTGGATCAGGGTGTTGTGGGGGATGAGGTGGGTGATGAACCGGTGCTCTGCTGCCATGTGGAGGTGTCGGAGGTGTGCGGCCAAGAGTCCTTTGAAGATGGGCCAAGGTTCTGCTGTTTTATTGTCACGGAGATGGATGTTCCTGTTGAGATATAATGTATACCGGGCTATGGAGAGGGTTACAGTTGTCCATTCAGGCGTGCAAATTATTTACAATGACAGAAAATGCGCTGCTGTTACAAATTGGAATAAGAGATGGAAAAGTATCCCTGCACACACAGATTAACTGCACTCTTTTCACTTTTTGATTCTCAGTTTGTTGGCAAGGAATGACTGACGTAGACCCATTTTGGATGAAAACCGTGTTTTGCGTTTGTGGAAATGAGCATCACGCAAGGATGTATGGGCTCTGTGGCGCAATGGATAGCGCATTGGACTTCTAGGCATTAGTTACAAGGGCTTTCAAAGGTTGTGGGTTGAGTCCCACTAGAGTCGCTAATGGTGAGAGAACATTTTTGTTTTTTATAATGGAACGTCTGCGCGCTTTACTATCTGATAAAAGGCACTGCTGAACGAGGTTTATTGCCAAGTGTGCTTGAAAAAGTAAGCAAATACATCGGCATTATGTCAAATAACATTATCTTGCAATTTTTCCTCAATATCCAGATTAACTGCAGTATATTGAGTGCGCAATAAATTGGCGAGAGTCGATTGATTGAAAGACTTCCAGTTTTTTTTATAGCTACATTGGTACAGGGGATTTAGCTCAAAGGTAGAAAGATTGATGCCCTCGCTCTCCATTAAACACAGTTGATTGGACAGGGGCTGAACTTTCGAATGTTGCTGGCTCGCTTTAAAAAAAAAAAGATGTTGCGGCTTGTCAAGTCGCAAATATTTTTTCGACTGGGCTGGATGTCTCTGTGGCGCAATTGGCCAGCGCGCTCGGCTGTTAACCGGGAGGTTGGTGGTTCGAGCCCACTCAGGGACGACAAGCTATTTTGGAAGAGCTATCGCAGGCAAAATCCACGAGGTAACATTGTTTGCTGAATATCTACCTGAAACAGGTTGGAGTAACATTTTAGAGGCGCTGTGGCTTAGTTGGTCAAAGTGCCTGTCTAGTAAATCCCAGCAGTGCCTTCATGATAGCCTTTCAAGCAAATCAGTTGTTTACATGTACAGAAAAACATATCACCTGAAAGAGCTATTTTGCAATTATAGATTGAACAGTATCCCTGAATAAACAGAGTAAATGCACTCTTTTCACTCCTTGTTTCTCAGTTTGATGGTAAGGAATGATTGATGTAGACCGTTTTCGGATGACTGTTTTGCTTTTGTGAAAAAGGGGAATCAGACAAAAGTTGCAAAGGCATTCAAAGGCTGTGAGTTCGAGACCCACCAGAGTCACTGTTGTAACCCCTGTTATCTACATTGGTAAATAGGAAAGCCTGCTTGTGTTATTAACTGATGAAAGGAACTGCTAAACTTGGTTCAATTACCACAGAATCCCAGTGTGCTATATGCTGGCCACTGCTTGGTAGGAGTTTCCCGTACGTGAGTGACTGTTCCTTCCTTCCTTCACGCCCCGCTCAACCTCGTCTTCTTCTAAAGAGCTTGGCGCTGTCCTCAGAAGCTTTGGTCTTACTCAGCACCTGAGTGGCCCCACCAAGGGCAAAGGGCACACTCTGGACCTGCTAATGACAAAGCGGGTTAACATTTCAAATTACAGTGTGGTAAATGTTACTTTGTCTGATGGTTTCTGTATTTCTCCAGGTGCAATGAGTTTGCAGTCTTCTTTGCAAGACTCAGTTCAGAACATTAAAAATACCATTATTTGCAGATAACAAGCACGCAGCCAGCTAGACAACTGGAGTTAACCCATTTTGCATTTTTGGCTGACAAAACTGTCCAAGAGATCACCACAAGTCTGAGTTCCACTACATGCTGCCTTTGTGCATTGTCTACCAGATTTTTAAAGTCTACGGTGAGCAGTCTGTTGGCTCCAATCACTCAAAAAGTCAACATGTCGCTTGGATCTGGAATATTCCCAAGAGCCTTAAAACTGCGGTCATTAAGCCTCTCTTAAAGAAGAGCAGTCTTGATGCCACAGTGCTAAATAATTACCGGCCCATCTCAAACCTACTACTACTACTCAGTTGTCCATTATTTAATTTTTTTTATCTTTTATTATCAAAAACATCTTACAAGTATTTACATATATTTACATAATTGTACAGACAAACATCACACACAAGTGCAAGGGAATGGGATACACAAGGGCAGGGGGAGAAGAGACAAAAAATTACAGAAAATCAAACACACAATCATTCTTCAAACTTTCTTCAGTGATGGGGGGTGATGCCGTGGATGGGGGGGTGATGCCGGGGTCAGAAGATGATGTCCAGGTTTCCAGAGGGTATAAGGTGGATCAGGGTGTTGTGGGGGATGAGGTGGGTGATGAACCGGTGCTCTGCTGCCATGTGGAGGTGTCGGAGGTGTGCGGCCAAGAGTCCTTTGAAGATGGGCCAAGGTTCTGCTGTTTTATTGTCACGGAGATGGATGTTCCTGTTGAGATATAATGTATACCGGGCTATGGAGAGGGTTACAGTTGTCCATTCAGGCGTGCAAATTATTTACAATGACAGAAAATGCGCTGCTGTTACAAATTGGAATAAGAGATGGAAAAGTATCCCTGCACACACAGATTAACTGCACTCTTTTCACTTTTTGATTCTCAGTTTGTTGGCAAGGAATGACTGACGTAGACCCATTTTGGATGAAAACCGTGTTTTGCGTTTGTGGAAATGAGCATCACGCAAGGATGTATGGGCTCTGTGGCGCAATGGATAGCGCATTGGACTTCTAGGCATTAGTTACAAGGGCTTTCAAAGGTTGTGGGTTGAGTCCCACTAGAGTCGCTAATGGTGAGAGAACATTTTTGTTTTTTATAATGGAACGTCTGCGCGCTTTACTATCTGATAAAAGGCACTGCTGAACGAGGTTTATTGCCAAGTGTGCTTGAAAAAGTAAGCAAATACATCGGCATTATGTCAAATAACATTATCTTGCAATTTTTCCTCAATATCCAGATTAACTGCAGTATATTGAGTGCGCAATAAATTGGTGAGAGTCGATTGATTGAAAGACTTCCAGTTTTTTTTATAGCTACATTGGTACAGGGGATTTAGCTCAAAGGTAGAAAGATTGATGCCCTCGCTCTCCATTAAACACAGTTGATTGGACAGGGGCTGAACTTTCGAATGTTGCTGGCTCGCTTTAAAAAAAAAAAGATGTTGCGGCTTGTCAAGTCGCAAATATTTTTTCGACTGGGCTGGATGTCTCTGTGGCGCAATTGGCCAGCGCGCTCGGCTGTTAACCGGGAGGTTGGTGGTTCGAGCCCACCCAGGGACGACAAGCTATTTTGGAAGAGCTATCGCAGGCAAAATCCACGAGGTGACATTGTTTGCTGAATATCTACCTGAAACAGGTTGGAGTAACATTTTAGAGGCGCTGTGGCTTAGTTGGTCAAAGTGCCTGTCTAGTAAATCCCAGCAGTGCCTTCATGATAGCCTTTCAAGCAAATCAGTTGTTTACATGTACAGAAAAACATATCACCTGAAAGAGCTATTTTGCAATTATAGATTGAACAGTATCCCTGAATAAACAGAGTAAATGCACTCTTTTCACTCCTTGTTTCTCAGTTTGATGGTAAGGAATGATTGATGTAGACCGTTTTCGGATGACTGTTTTGCTTTTGTGAAAAAGGGGAATCAGACAAAAGTTGCAAAGGCATTCAAAGGCTGTGAGTTCGAGACCCACCAGAGTCACTGTTGTAACCCCTGTTATCTACATTGGTAAATAGGAAAGCCTGCTTGTGTTATTAACTGATGAAAGGAACTGCTAAACTTGGTTCAATTACCACAGAATCCCAGTGTGCTATATGCTGGCCACTGCTTGGTAGGAGTTTCCCGTACGTGAGTGACTGTTCCTTCCTTCCTTCACGCCCCGCTCAACCTCGTCTTCTTCTAAAGAGCTTGGCGCTGTCCTCAGAAGCTTTGGTCTTACTCAGCACCTGAGTGGCCCCACCAAGGGCAAAGGGCACACTCTGGACCTGCTAATGACAAAGCGGGTTAACATTTCAAATTACAGTGTGGTAAATGTTACTTTGTCTGATGGTTTCTGTATTTCTCCAGGTGCAATGAGTTTGCAGTCTTCTTTGCAAGACTCAGTTCAGAACATTAAAAATACCATTATTTGCAGATAACAAGCACGCAGCCAGCTAGACAACTGGAGTTAACCCATTTTGCATTTTTGGCTGACAAAACTGTCCAAGAGATCACCACAAGTCTGAGTTCCACTACATGCTGCCTTTATGCATTGCCTACTAGATTTTTAAAGTCTACGGTGAGCAGTCTGTTGGCTCCACTCACTCAAAAAGTCAACATGTTGCTTCGATCTGGAATATTCCCAAGAGCCTTAAAACTGCGGTCATTAAGCCTCTCTTAAAGAAGAGCAGTCTTGATGCCACAGTGCTAAATAATTACCGGCCCATTTCAAACCTACTACTACTACTCAGTTGTCCATTATTTTAATTTTTTTTTTATCTTTTATTATCAAAAACATCTTACAAGTATTTACATATATTTACATAATTGTACAGACAAACATCACACACAAGTGCAAGGGAATGGGATACACAAGGGCAGGGGGAGAAGAGACAAAAAATTACAGAAAATCAAACACACCATCATTCTCCAAACTTTCTTCAGTGATGGGGGTTGATGCCGTGGTTGGGGGAGGTGATGCCGGGGTCAGAAGATGATGCCCAGGTTTCCAGAGGGTATAAGGTGGATCAGGGTGTTGTGGGGGACGAGGTGGGTGATGAACCGGTGCTCTGCTGCCATGTGGAGGTGTCGGAGGTGTGCGGCCAAGAGTCCTTTGAAGATGGGCCAAGGTTCTGCTGTTTTATTGTCACGGAGATGGATGTTCCTGTTGAGATATAATGTATACCGGGCTATGGAGAGGGTTACAGTTGTCCATTCAGGCGTGCAAATTGTTTACAATGACAGAAAATGCGCTGCTGTTACAAATTGGAATAAGAGATGGAAAAGTATCCCTGCACACACAGATTAACTGCACTCTTTTCACTTTTTGATTCTCAGTTTGTTGGCAAGGAATGACTGACGTAGACCCATTTTGGATGAAAACCGTGTTTTGCGTTTGTGGAAATGAGCATCACGCAAGGACGTATGGGCTCTGTGGCGCAATGGATAGCGCATTGGACTTCTAGGCATTAGTTGCAAGGGCTTTCAAAGGTTGTGGGTTGAGTCCCACTGGAGTCGCTAATGGCGAGAGAACATTTTTGTTTTTTACAATGGAACGTCTGCGCGCTTTACTATCTGATAAAAAGCACTGCTGAACGAGGTTTATTGCCAAGTGTGCTTGAAAAAGTAAGCAAATACATCGGCATTATGTCAAATAACATTATCTTGCAATTTTTCCTCAATATCCAGATTAACTGCAGTATATTGAGTGCGCAATAAATTGGCGAGAGTCGATTGATTGAAAGACTTCCAGTTTTTTTTTATAGCTACATTGGTACAGGGGATTTAGCTCAAAGGTAGAAAGATTGATGCCCTCGCTCTCCATTAAACTCAGTTGATTGGACAGGGGCTGAACTTTCGAATGTTGCTGGCTCGCTTTAAAAAAAAAAAGATGTTGCGGCTTGTGGAGTCGCAAATATTTTATTGACTAGGCTGGATGTCTCTGTGGCGCAATTGGCCAGCGCGCTCGGCTGTTAACCGGGAGGTTGGTGGTTTGAGCCCACCCAGGGACGAGAAGCTATTTTGGAAGAGCTATCGCAGGCAAAATCCACGAGGTAACATTGTTTGCTGAATATCTACCTGAAACAGGTTGGAGTAACATTTTAGAGGCGCTGTGGCTTAGTTGGTCAAAGTGCCTGTCTAGTAAATCCCAGCAGTGCCTTCATGATAGCCTTTCAAGCAAATCAGTTGTTTACATGTACAGAAAAACATATCACCTGAAAGAGCTATTTTGCAATTATAGATTGAACAGTATCCCTGAATAAACAGAGTAAATGCACTCTTTTCACTCCTTGTTTCTCAGTTTGATGGTAAGGAATGATTGATGTAGACCGTTTTCGGATGACTGTTTTGCTTTTGTGAAAAAGGGGAATCAGACAAAAGTTGCAAAGGCATTCAAAGGCTGTGAGTTCGAGACCCACCAGAGTCACTGTTGTAACCCCTGTTATCTACATTGGTAAATAGGAAAGCCTGCTTGTGTTATTAACTGATGAAAGGAACTGCTAAACTTGGTTCAATTACCACAGAATCCCAGTGTGCTATAGGCTGGCCACTGCTTGGTAGGAGTTTCCCGTACGTGAGTGACTGTTCCTTCCTTCCTTCACGCCCCGCTCAACCTCGTCTTCTTCTAAAGAGCTTGGCGCTGTCCTCAGAAGCTTTGGTCTTACTCCGCACCTGAGTGGCCCCACCAAGGGCAAAGGGCACACTCTGGACCTGCTAATGACAAAGCGGGTTAACATTTCAAATTACAGTGTGGTAAATGTTACTTTGTCTGATGGTTTCTGTATTTCTCCAGGTGCAATGAGTTTGCAGTCTTCTTTGCAAGACTCAGTTCAGAACATTAAAAATACCATTATTTGCAGATAACAAGCACGCAGCCAGCTAGACAACTGGAGTTAACCCATTTTGCATTTTTGGCTGACAAAACTGTCCAAGAGATCACCACAAGTCTGAGTTCCACTACATGCTGCCTTTATGCATTGTCTACCAGATTTTTAAAGTCTACGGTGAGCAGTCTGTTGGCTCCAATCACTCAAAAAGTCAACATGTCGCTTGGATCTGGAATATTCCCAAGAGCCTTAAAACTGCGGTCATTAAGCCTCTCTTAAAGAAGAGCAGTCTTGATGCCACAGTGCTAAATAATTACCGGCCCATCTCAAACCTACTACTACTACTCAGTTGTCCATTATTTTATTTTTTTTATCTTTTATTATCAAAAACATCTTACAAGTATTTACATATATTTACATAATTGTACAGACAAACATCACACACAAGTGCAAGGGAATGGGATACACAAGGGCAGGGGGAGAAGAGACAAAAAATTACAGAAAATCAAACACACAATCGTTCTTCAAACTTTCTTCAGTGATGGGGGGTGATGCCGTGGATGGGGGGGTGATGCCGGGGTCAGAAGATGATGTCCAGGTTTCCAGAGGGTATAAGGTGGATCAGGGTGTTGTGGGGGATGAGGTGGGTGATGAACCGGTGCTCTGCTGCCATGTGGAGGTGTCGGAGGTGTGCGGCCAAGAGTCCTTTGAAGATGGGCCAAGGTTCTGCTGTTTTATTGTCACGGAGATGGATGTTCCTGTTGAGATATAATGTATACCGGGCTATGGAGAGGGTTACAGTTGTCCATTCAGGCGTGCAAATTATTTACAATGACAGAAAATGCGCTGCTGTTACAAATTGGAATAAGAGATGGAAAAGTATCCCTGCACACACAGATTAACTGCACTCTTTTCACTTTTTGATTCTCAGTTTGTTGGCAAGGAATGACTGACGTAGACCCATTTTGGATGAAAACCGTGTTTTGCGTTTGTGGAAATGAGCATCACGCAAGGATGTATGGGCTCTGTGGCGCAATGGATAGCGCATTGGACTTCTAGGCATTAGTTGCAAGGGCTTTCAAAGGTTGTGGGTTGAGTCCCACTAGAGTCGCTAATGGTGAGAGAACATTTTTGTTTTTTACAATGGAACGTCTGCGCGCTTTACTATCTGATAAAAGGCACTGCTGAACGAGGTTTATTGCCAAGTGTGCTTGAAAAAGTAAGCAAATACATCGGCATTATGTCAAATAACATTATCTTGCAATTTTTCCTCAATATCCAGATTAACTGCAGTATATTGAGTGCGCAATAAATTGGCGAGAGTCGATTGATTGAAAGACTTCCAGTTTTTTTTATAGCTACATTGGTACAGGGGATTTAGCTCAAAGGTAGAAAGATTGATGCCCTCGCTCTCCATTAAACACAGTTGATTGGACAGGGGCTGAACTTTCGAATGTTGCTGGCTCGCTTTAAAAAAAAAAAGATGTTGCGGCTTGTCAAGTCGCAAATATTTTTTCGACTGGGCTGGATGTCTCTGTGGCGCAATTGGCCAGCGCGCTCGGCTGTTAACCGGGAGGTTGGTGGTTCGAGCCCACCCAGGGATGACAAGCTATTTTGGAAGAGCTATCGCAGGCAAAATCCACGAGGTAACATTGTTTGCTGAATATCTACCTGAAACAGGTTGGAGTAACATTTTAGAGGCGCTGTGGCTTAGTTGGTCAAAGTGCCTGTCTAGTAAATCCCAGCAGTGCCTTCATGATAGCCTTTCAAGCAAATCAGTTGTTTACATGTACAGAAAAACATATCACCTGAAAGAGCTATTTTGCAATTATAGATTGAACAGTATCCCTGAATAAACAGAGTAAATGCACTCTTTTCACTCCTTGTTTCTCAGTTTGATGGTAAGGAATGATTGATGTAGACCGTTTTCGGATGACTGTTTTCTTTTGTGAAAAAGGGGAATCAGACAAAAGTTGCAAAGGCATTCAAAGGCTGTGAGTTCGAGACCCACCAGAGTCACTGTTGTAACCCCTGTTATCTACATTGGTAAATAGGAAAGCCTGCTTGTGTTATTAACTGATGAAAGGAACTGCTAAACTTGGTTCAATTACCACAGAATCCCAGTGTGCTATAGGCTGGCCACTGCTTGGTAGGAGTTTCCCGTACGTGAGTGACTGTTCCTTCCTTCCTTCACGCCCCGCTCAACCTCGTCTTCTTCTAAAGAGCTTGGCGCTGTCCTCAGAAGCTTTGGTCTTACTCCGCACCTGAGTGGCCCCACCAAGGGCAAAGGGCACACTCTGGACCTGCTAATGACAAAGCGGGTTAACATTTCAAATTACAGTGTGGTAAATGTTACTTTGTCTGATGGTTTCTGTATTTCTCCAGGTGCAATGAGTTTGCAGTCTTCTTTGCAAGACTCAGTTCAGAACATTAAAAATACCATTATTTGCAGATAACAAGCACGCAGCCAGCTAGACAACTGGAGTTAACCCATTTTGCATTTTTGGCTGACAAAACTGTCCAAGAGATCACCACAAGTCTGAGTTCCACTACATGCTGCCTTTATGCATTGTCTACCAGATTTTTAAAGTCTACGGTGAGCAGTCTGTTGGCTCCAATCACTCAAAAAGTCAACATGTCGCTTGGATCTGGAATATTCCCAAGAGCCTTAAAACTGCGGTCATTAAGCCTCTCTTAAAGAAGAGCAGTCTTGATGCCACAGTGCTAAATAATTACCGGCCCATCTCAAACCTACTACTACTACTCAGTTGTCCATTATTTTATTTTTTTTATCTTTTATTATCAAAAACATCTTACAAGTATTTACATATATTTACATAATTGTACAGACAAACATCACACACAAGTGCAAGGGAATGGGATACACAAGGGCAGGGGGAGAAGAGACAAAAAATTACAGAAAATCAAACACACAATCATTCTTCAAACTTTCTTCAGTGATGGGGGGTGATGCCGTGGATGGGGGGGTGATGCCGGGGTCAGAAGATGATGTCCAGGTTTCCAGAGGGTATAAGGTGGATCAGGGTGTTGTGGGGGATGAGGTGGGTGATGAACCGGTGCTCTGCTGCCATGTGGAGGTGTCGGAGGTGTGCGGCCAAGAGTCCTTTGAAGATGGGCCAAGGTTCTGCTGTTTTATTGTCACGGAGATGGATGTTCCTGTTGAGATATAATGTATACCGGGCTATGGAGAGGGTTACAGTTGTCCATTCAGGCGTGCAAATTATTTACAATGACAGAAAATGCGCTGCTGTTACAAATTGGAATAAGAGATGGAAAAGTATCCCTGCACACACAGATTAACTGCACTCTTTTCACTTTTTGATTCTCAGTTTGTTGGCAAGGAATGACTGACGTAGACCCATTTTGGATGAAAACCGTGTTTTGCGTTTGTGGAAATGAGCATCACGCAAGGATGTATGGGCTCTGTGGCGCAATGGATAGCGCATTGGACTTCTAGGCATTAGTTGCAAGGGCTTTCAAAGGTTGTGGGTTGAGTCCCACTAGAGTCGCTAATGGTGAGAGAACATTTTTGTTTTTTACAATGGAACGTCTGCGCGCTTTACTATCTGATAAAAGGCACTGCTGAACGAGGTTTATTGCCAAGTGTGCTTGAAAAAGTAAGCAAATACATCGGCATTATGTCAAATAACATTATCTTGCAATTTTTCCTCAATATCCAGATTAACTGCAGTATATTGAGTGCGCAATAAATTGGCGAGAGTCGATTGATTGAAAGACTTCCAGTTTTTTTTATAGCTACATTGGTACAGGGGATTTAGCTCAAAGGTAGAAAGATTGATGCCCTCGCTCTCCATTAAACACAGTTGATTGGACAGGGGCTGAACTTTCGAATGTTGCTGGCTCGCTTTAAAAAAAAAAAGATGTTGCGGCTTGTCAAGTCGCAAATATTTTTTCGACTGGGCTGGATGTCTCTGTGGCGCAATTGGCCAGCGCGCTCGGCTGTTAACCGGGAGGTTGGTGGTTCGAGCCCACCCAGGGACGACAAGCTATTTTGGAAGAGCTATCGCAGGCAAAATCCACGAGGTAACATTGTTTGCTGAATATCTACCTGAAACAGGTTGGAGTAACATTTTAGAGGCGCTGTGGCTTAGTTGGTCAAAGTGCCTGTCTAGTAAATCCCAGCAGTGCCTTCATGATAGCCTTTCAAGCAAATCAGTTGTTTACATGTACAGAAAAACATATCACCTGAAAGAGCTATTTTGCAATTATAGATTGAACAGTATCCCTGAATAAACAGAGTAAATGCACTCTTTTCACTCCTTGTTTCTCAGTTTGATGGTAAGGAATGATTGATGTAGACCGTTTTCGGATGACTGTTTTCTTTTGTGAAAAAGGGGAACCAGACAAAAGTTGCAAAGGCATTCAAAGGCTGTGAGTTCGAGACCCACCAGAGTCACTGTTGTAACCCCTGTTATCTACATTGGTAAATAGGAAAGCCTGCTTGTGTTATTAACTGATGAAAGGAACTGCTAAACTTGGTTCTATTACCACAGAATCCCAGTGTGCTATAGGCTGGCCACTGCTTGGTAGGAGTTTCCCGTACGTGAGTGACTGTTCCTTCCTTCCTTCACGCCCCGCTCAACCTCGTCTTCTTCTAAAGAGCTTGGCGCTGTCCTCAGAAGCTTTGGTCTTACTCCGCACCTGAGTGGCCCCACCAAGGGCAAAGGGCACACTCTGGACCTGCTAATGACAAAGCGGGTTAACATTTCAAATTACAGTGTGGTAAATGTTACTTTGTCTGATGGTTTCTGTATTTCTCCAGGTGCAATGAGTTTGCAGTCTTCTTTGCAAGACTCAGTTCAGAACATTAAAAATACCATTATTTGCAGATAACAAGCACGCAGCCAGCTAGACAACTGGAGTTAACCCATTTTGCATTTTTGGCTGACAAAACTGTCCAAGAGATCACCACAAGTCTGAGTTCCACTACATGCTGCCTTTATGCATTGCCTACTAGATTTTTAAAGTCTACGGTGAGCAGTCTGTTGGCTCCACTCACTCAAAAAGTCAACATGTTGCTTCGATCTGGAATATTCCCAAGAGCCTTAAAACTGCGGTCATTAAGCCTCTCTTAAAGAAGAGCAGTCTTGATGCCACAGTGCTAAATAATTACCGGCCCATTTCAAACCTACTACTACTACTCAGTTGTCCATTATTTTAATTTTTTTTTTATCTTTTATTATCAAAAACATCTTACAAGTATTTACATATATTTACATAATTGTACAGACAAACATCACACACAAGTGCAAGGGAATGGGATACACAAGGGCAGGGGGAGAAGAGACAAAAAATTACAGAAAATCAAACACACCATCATTCTCCAAACTTTCTTCAGTGATGGGGGTTGATGCCGTGGTTGGGGGAGGTGATGCCGGGGTCAGAAGATGATGCCCAGGTTTCCAGAGGGTATAAGGTGGATCAGGGTGTTGTGGGGGACGAGGTGGGTGATGAACCGGTGCTCTGCTGCCATGTGGAGGTGTCGGAGGTGTGCGGCCAAGAGTCCTTTGAAGATGGGCCAAGGTTCTGCTGTTTTATTGTCACGGAGATGGATGTTCCTGTTGAGATATAATGTATACCGGGCTATGGAGAGGGTTACAGTTGTCCATTCAGGCGTGCAAATTGTTTACAATGACAGAAAATGCGCTGCTGTTACAAATTGGAATAAGAGATGGAAAAGTATCCCTGCACACACAGATTAACTGCACTCTTTTCACTTTTTGATTCTCAGTTTGTTGGCAAGGAATGACTGACGTAGACCCATTTTGGATGAAAACCGTGTTTTGCGTTTGTGGAAATGAGCATCACGCAAGGACGTATGGGCTCTGTGGCGCAATGGATAGCGCATTGGACTTCTAGGCATTAGTTGCAAGGGCTTTCAAAGGTTGTGGGTTGAGTCCCACTGGAGTCGCTAATGGCGAGAGAACATTTTTGTTTTTTACAATGGAACGTCTGCGCGCTTTACTATCTGATAAAAAGCACTGCTGAACGAGGTTTATTGCCAAGTGTGCTTGAAAAAGTAAGCAAATACATCGGCATTATGTCAAATAACATTATCTTGCAATTTTTCCTCAATATCCAGATTAACTGCAGTATATTGAGTGCGCAATAAATTGGCGAGAGTCGATTGATTGAAAGACTTCCAGTTTTTTTTTATAGCTACATTGGTACAGGGGATTTAGCTCAAAGGTAGAAAGATTGATGCCCTCGCTCTCCATTAAACTCAGTTGATTGGACAGGGGCTGAACTTTCGAATGTTGCTGGCTCGCTTTAAAAAAAAAAAGATGTTGCGGCTTGTCGAGTCGCAAATATTTTATTGACTAGGCTGGATGTCTCTGTGGCGCAATTGGCCAGCGCGCTCGGCTGTTAACCGGGAGGTTGGTGGTTTGAGCCCACCCAGGGACGAGAAGCTATTTTGGAAGAGCTATCGCAGGCAAAATCCACGAGGTAACATTGTTTGCTGAATATCTACCTGAAACAGGTTGGAGTAACATTTTAGAGGCGCTGTGGCTTAGTTGGTCAAAGTGCCTGTCTAGTAAATCCCAGCAGTGCCTTCATGATAGCCTTTCAAGCAAATCAGTTGTTTACATGTACAGAAAAACATATCACCTGAAAGAGCTATTTTGCAATTATAGATTGAACAGTATCCCTGAATAAACAGAGTAAATGCACTCTTTTCACTCCTTGTTTCTCAGTTTGATGGTAAGGAATGATTGATGTAGACCGTTTTCGGATGACTGTTTTGCTTTTGTGAAAAAGGGGAATCAGACAAAAGTTGCAAAGGCATTCAAAGGCTGTGAGTTCGAGACCCACCAGAGTCACTGTTGTAACCCCTGTTATCTACATTGGTAAATAGGAAAGCCTGCTTGTGTTATTAACTGATGAAAGGAACTGCTAAACTTGGTTCAATTACCACAGAATCCCAGTGTGCTATAGGCTGGCCACTGCTTGGTAGGAGTTTCCCGTACGTGAGTGACTGTTCCTTCCTTCCTTCACGCCCCGCTCAACCTCGTCTTCTTCTAAAGAGCTTGGCGCTGTCCTCAGAAGCTTTGGTCTTACTCCGCACCTGAGTGGCCCCACCAAGGGCAAAGGGCACACTCTGGACCTGCTAATGACAAAGCGGGTTAACATTTCAAATTACAGTGTGGTAAATGTTACTTTGTCTGATGGTTTCTGTATTTCTCCAGGTGCAATGAGTTTGCAGTCTTCTTTGCAAGACTCAGTTCAGAACATTAAAAATACCATTATTTGCAGATAACAAGCACGCAGCCAGCTAGACAACTGGAGTTAACCCATTTTGCATTTTTGGCTGACAAAACTGTCCAAGAGATCACCACAAGTCTGAGTTCCACTACATGCTGCCTTTATGCATTGTCTACCAGATTTTTAAAGTCTACGGTGAGCAGTCTGTTGGCTCCAATCACTCAAAAAGTCAACATGTCGCTTGGATCTGGAATATTCCCAAGAGCCTTAAAACTGCGGTCATTAAGCCTCTCTTAAAGAAGAGCAGTCTTGATGCCACAGTGCTAAATAATTACCGGCCCATCTCAAACCTACTACTACTACTCAGTTGTCCATTATTTTATTTTTTTTATCTTTTATTATCAAAAACATCTTACAAGTATTTACATATATTTACATAATTGTACAGACAAACATCACACACAAGTGCAAGGGAATGGGATACACAAGGGCAGGGGGAGAAGAGACAAAAAATTACAGAAAATCAAACACACAATCGTTCTTCAAACTTTCTTCAGTGATGGGGGGTGATGCCGTGGATGGGGGGGTGATGCCGGGGTCAGAAGATGATGTCCAGGTTTCCAGAGGGTATAAGGTGGATCAGGGTGTTGTGGGGGATGAGGTGGGTGATGAACCGGTGCTCTGCTGCCATGTGGAGGTGTCGGAGGTGTGCGGCCAAGAGTCCTTTGAAGATGGGCCAAGGTTCTGCTGTTTTATTGTCACGGAGATGGATGTTCCTGTTGAGATATAATGTATACCGGGCTATGGAGAGGGTTACAGTTGTCCATTCAGGCGTGCAAATTATTTACAATGACAGAAAATGCGCTGCTGTTACAAATTGGAATAAGAGATGGAAAAGTATCCCTGCACACACAGATTAACTGCACTCTTTTCACTTTTTGATTCTCAGTTTGTTGGCAAGGAATGACTGACGTAGACCCATTTTGGATGAAAACCGTGTTTTGCGTTTGTGGAAATGAGCATCACGCAAGGATGTATGGGCTCTGTGGCGCAATGGATAGCGCATTGGACTTCTAGGCATTAGTTGCAAGGGCTTTCAAAGGTTGTGGGTTGAGTCCCACTAGAGTCGCTAATGGTGAGAGAACATTTTTGTTTTTTACAATGGAACGTCTGCGCGCTTTACTATCTGATAAAAGGCACTGCTGAACGAGGTTTATTGCCAAGTGTGCTTGAAAAAGTAAGCAAATACATCGGCATTATGTCAAATAACATTATCTTGCAATTTTTCCTCAATATCCAGATTAACTGCAGTATATTGAGTGCGCAATAAATTGGCGAGAGTCGATTGATTGAAAGACTTCCAGTTTTTTTTATAGCTACATTGGTACAGGGGATTTAGCTCAAAGGTAGAAAGATTGATGCCCTCGCTCTCCATTAAACACAGTTGATTGGACAGGGGCTGAACTTTCGAATGTTGCTGGCTCGCTTTAAAAAAAAAAAGATGTTGCGGCTTGTCAAGTCGCAAATATTTTTTCGACTGGGCTGGATGTCTCTGTGGCGCAATTGGCCAGCGCGCTCGGCTGTTAACCGGGAGGTTGGTGGTTCGAGCCCACCCAGGGATGACAAGCTATTTTGGAAGAGCTATCGCAGGCAAAATCCACGAGGTAACATTGTTTGCTGAATATCTACCTGAAACAGGTTGGAGTAACATTTTAGAGGCGCTGTGGCTTAGTTGGTCAAAGTGCCTGTCTAGTAAATCCCAGCAGTGCCTTCATGATAGCCTTTCAAGCAAATCAGTTGTTTACATGTACAGAAAAACATATCACCTGAAAGAGCTATTTTGCAATTATAGATTGAACAGTATCCCTGAATAAACAGAGTAAATGCACTCTTTTCACTCCTTGTTTCTCAGTTTGATGGTAAGGAATGATTGATGTAGACCGTTTTCGGATGACTGTTTTCTTTTGTGAAAAAGGGGAATCAGACAAAAGTTGCAAAGGCATTCAAAGGCTGTGAGTTCGAGACCCACCAGAGTCACTGTTGTAACCCCTGTTATCTACATTGGTAAATAGGAAAGCCTGCTTGTGTTATTAACTGATGAAAGGAACTGCTAAACTTGGTTCAATTACCACAGAATCCCAGTGTGCTATAGGCTGGCCACTGCTTGGTAGGAGTTTCCCGTACGTGAGTGACTGTTCCTTCCTTCCTTCACGCCCCGCTCAACCTCGTCTTCTTCTAAAGAGCTTGGCGCTGTCCTCAGAAGCTTTGGTCTTACTCCGCACCTGAGTGGCCCCACCAAGGGCAAAGGGCACACTCTGGACCTGCTAATGACAAAGCGGGTTAACATTTCAAATTACAGTGTGGTAAATGTTACTTTGTCTGATGGTTTCTGTATTTCTCCAGGTGCAATGAGTTTGCAGTCTTCTTTGCAAGACTCAGTTCAGAACATTAAAAATACCATTATTTGCAGATAACAAGCACGCAGCCAGCTAGACAACTGGAGTTAACCCATTTTGCATTTTTGGCTGACAAAACTGTCCAAGAGATCACCACAAGTCTGAGTTCCACTACATGCTGCCTTTATGCATTGTCTACCAGATTTTTAAAGTCTACGGTGAGCAGTCTGTTGGCTCCAATCACTCAAAAAGTCAACATGTCGCTTGGATCTGGAATATTCCCAAGAGCCTTAAAACTGCGGTCATTAAGCCTCTCTTAAAGAAGAGCAGTCTTGATGCCACAGTGCTAAATAATTACCGGCCCATCTCAAACCTACTACTACTACTCAGTTGTCCATTATTTTATTTTTTTTATCTTTTATTATCAAAAACATCTTACAAGTATTTACATATATTTACATAATTGTACAGACAAACATCACACACAAGTGCAAGGGAATGGGATACACAAGGGCAGGGGGAGAAGAGACAAAAAATTACAGAAAATCAAACACACAATCATTCTTCAAACTTTCTTCAGTGATGGGGGGTGATGCCGTGGATGGGGGGGTGATGCCGGGGTCAGAAGATGATGTCCAGGTTTCCAGAGGGTATAAGGTGGATCAGGGTGTTGTGGGGGATGAGGTGGGTGATGAACCGGTGCTCTGCTGCCATGTGGAGGTGTCGGAGGTGTGCGGCCAAGAGTCCTTTGAAGATGGGCCAAGGTTCTGCTGTTTTATTGTCACGGAGATGGATGTTCCTGTTGAGATATAATGTATACCGGGCTATGGAGAGGGTTACAGTTGTCCATTCAGGCGTGCAAATTATTTACAATGACAGAAAATGCGCTGCTGTTACAAATTGGAATAAGAGATGGAAAAGTATCCCTGCACACACAGATTAACTGCACTCTTTTCACTTTTTGATTCTCAGTTTGTTGGCAAGGAATGACTGACGTAGACCCATTTTGGATGAAAACCGTGTTTTGCGTTTGTGGAAATGAGCATCACGCAAGGATGTATGGGCTCTGTGGCGCAATGGATAGCGCATTGGACTTCTAGGCATTAGTTGCAAGGGCTTTCAAAGGTTGTGGGTTGAGTCCCACTAGAGTCGCTAATGGTGAGAGAACATTTTTGTTTTTTACAATGGAACGTCTGCGCGCTTTACTATCTGATAAAAGGCACTGCTGAACGAGGTTTATTGCCAAGTGTGCTTGAAAAAGTAAGCAAATACATCGGCATTATGTCAAATAACATTATCTTGCAATTTTTCCTCAATATCCAGATTAACTGCAGTATATTGAGTGCGCAATAAATTGGCGAGAGTCGATTGATTGAAAGACTTCCAGTTTTTTTTATAGCTACATTGGTACAGGGGATTTAGCTCAAAGGTAGAAAGATTGATGCCCTCGCTCTCCATTAAACACAGTTGATTGGACAGGGGCTGAACTTTCGAATGTTGCTGGCTCGCTTTAAAAAAAAAAAGATGTTGCGGCTTGTCAAGTCGCAAATATTTTTTCGACTGGGCTGGATGTCTCTGTGGCGCAATTGGCCAGCGCGCTCGGCTGTTAACCGGGAGGTTGGTGGTTCGAGCCCACCCAGGGACGACAAGCTATTTTGGAAGAGCTATCGCAGGCAAAATCCACGAGGTAACATTGTTTGCTGAATATCTACCTGAAACAGGTTGGAGTAACATTTTAGAGGCGCTGTGGCTTAGTTGGTCAAAGTGCCTGTCTAGTAAATCCCAGCAGTGCCTTCATGATAGCCTTTCAAGCAAATCAGTTGTTTACATGTACAGAAAAACATATCACCTGAAAGAGCTATTTTGCAATTATAGATTGAACAGTATCCCTGAATAAACAGAGTAAATGCACTCTTTTCACTCCTTGTTTCTCAGTTTGATGGTAAGGAATGATTGATGTAGACCGTTTTCGGATGACTGTTTTCTTTTGTGAAAAAGGGGAACCAGACAAAAGTTGCAAAGGCATTCAAAGGCTGTGAGTTCGAGACCCACCAGAGTCACTGTTGTAACCCCTGTTATCTACATTGGTAAATAGGAAAGCCTGCTTGTGTTATTAACTGATGAAAGGAACTGCTAAACTTGGTTCTATTACCACAGAATCCCAGTGTGCTATAGGCTGGCCACTGCTTGGTAGGAGTTTCCCGTACGTGAGTGACTGTTCCTTCCTTCCTTCACGCCCCGCTCAACCTCGTCTTCTTCTAAAGAGCTTGGCGCTGTCCTCAGAAGCTTTGGTCTTACTCCGCACCTGAGTGGCCCCACCAAGGGCAAAGGGCACACTCTGGACCTGCTAATGACAAAGCGGGTTAACATTTCAAATTACAGTGTGGTAAATGTTACTTTGTCTGATGGTTTCTGTATTTCTCCAGGTGCAATGAGTTTGCAGTCTTCTTTGCAAGACTCAGTTCAGAACATTAAAAATACCATTATTTGCAGATAACAAGCACGCAGCCAGCTAGACAACTGGAGTTAACCCATTTTGCATTTTTGGCTGACAAAACTGTCCAAGAGATCACCACAAGTCTGAGTTCCACTACATGCTGCCTTTATGCATTGTCTACCAGATTTTTAAAGTCTACGGTGAGCAGTCTGTTGGCTCCAATCACTCAAAAAGTCAACATGTCGCTTGGATCTGGAATATTCCCAAGAGCCTTAAAACTGCGGTCATTAAGCCTCTCTTAAAGAAGAGCAGTCTTGATGCCACAGTGCTAAATAATTACCGGCCCATCTCAAACCTACTACTACTACTCAGTTGTCCATTATTTTATTTTTTTTATCTTTTATTATCAAAAACATCTTACAAGTATTTACATATATTTACATAATTGTACAGACAAACATCACACACAAGTGCAAGGGAATGGGATACACAAGGGCAGGGGGAGAAGAGACAAAAAATTACAGAAAATCAAACACACAATCATTCTTCAAACTTTCTTCAGTGATGGGGGGTGATGCCGTGGATGGGGGGGTGATGCCGGGGTCAGAAGATGATGTCCAGGTTTCCAGAGGGTATAAGGTGGATCAGGGTGTTGTGGGGGATGAGGTGGGTGATGAACCGGTGCTCTGCTGCCATGTGGAGGTGTCGGAGGTGTGCGGCCAAGAGTCCTTTGAAGATGGGCCAAGGTTCTGCTGTTTTATTGTCACGGAGATGGATGTTCCTGTTGAGATATAATGTATACCGGGCTATGGAGAGGGTTACAGTTGTCCATTCAGGCGTGCAAATTATTTACAATGACAGAAAATGCGCTGCTGTTACAAATTGGAATAAGAGATGGAAAAGTATCCCTGCACACACAGATTAACTGCACTCTTTTCACTTTTTGATTCTCAGTTTGTTGGCAAGGAATGACTGACGTAGACCCATTTTGGATGAAAACCGTGTTTTGCGTTTGTGGAAATGAGCATCACGCAAGGATGTATGGGCTCTGTGGCGCAATGGATAGCGCATTGGACTTCTAGGCATTAGTTGCAAGGGCTTTCAAAGGTTGTGGGTTGAGTCCCACTAGAGTCGCTAATGGTGAGAGAACATTTTTGTTTTTTACAATGGAACGTCTGCGCGCTTTACTATCTGATAAAAGGCACTGCTGAACGAGGTTTATTGCCAAGTGTGCTTGAAAAAGTAAGCAAATACATCGGCATTATGTCAAATAACATTATCTTGCAATTTTTCCTCAATATCCAGATTAACTGCAGTATATTGAGTGCGCAATAAATTGGCGAGAGTCGATTGATTGAAAGACTTCCAGTTTTTTTTATAGCTACATTGGTACAGGGGATTTAGCTCAAAGGTAGAAAGATTGATGCCCTCGCTCTCCATTAAACACAGTTGATTGGACAGGGGCTGAACTTTCGAATGTTGCTGGCTCGCTTTAAAAAAAAAAAGATGTTGCGGATTGTCAAGTCGCAAATATTTTTTCGACTGGGCTGGATGTCTCTGTGGCGCAATTGGCCAGCGCGCTCGGCTGTTAACCGGGAGGTTGGTGGTTTGAGCCCACCCAGGGACGAGAAGCTATTTTGGAAGAGCTATCGCAGCCAAAATCCACGGGGTAACATTGTTTGCTGAATATCTACCTGAAACAGGTTGGAGTAACACTTTAGAGGCGCTGTGGCTTAGTTGGTCAAAGTGCCTGTCTAGCAAATCCCAGCAGTGCTTTCATGATAGCCTTTCAAGCAAATCAGTTGTTTACATGTACAGAAAAACATATCACCCGAAAGAGCTATTTTGCAATTAGAGATTGAACAGTATCCCTGAATAAACAGAGTAAATGCACTCTTTTCACTCCTTGTTTCTCAGTTTGATGGTAAGGAATGATTGATGTAGACCGTTTTCGGATGACTGTTTTCTTTTGTGAAAAAGGGGAATCAGACAAAAGTTGCAAAGGCATTCAAAGGCTGTGAGTTCGAGACCCACCAGAGTCACTGTTGTAACCCCTGTTATCTACATTGGTAAATAGGAAAGCCTGCTTGTGTTATTAACTGATGAAAGGAACTGCTAAACTTGGTTCAATTACCACAGAATCCCAGTGTGCTATAGGCTGGCCACTGCTTGGTAGGAGTTTCCCGTACGTGAGTGACTGTTCCTTCCTTCCTTCACGCCCCGCTCAACCTCGTCTTCTTCTAAAGAGCTTGGCGCTGTCCTCAGAAGCTTTGGTCTTACTCCGCACCTGAGTGGCCCCACCAAGGGCAAAGGGCACACTCTGGACCTGCTAATGACAAAGCGGGTTAACATTTCAAATTACAGTGTGGTAAATGTTACTTTGTCTGATGGTTTCTGTATTTCTCCAGGTGCAATGAGTTTGCAGTCTTCTTTGCAAGACTCAGTTCAGAACATTAAAAATACCATTATTTGCAGATAACAAGCACGCAGCCAGCTAGACAACTGGAGTTAACCCATTTTGCATTTTTGGCTGACAAAACTGTCCAAGAGATCACCACAAGTCTGAGTTCCACTACATGCTGCCTTTATGCATTGTCTACCAGATTTTTAAAGTCTACGGTGAGCAGTCTGTTGGCTCCAATCACTCAAAAAGTCAACATGTCGCTTGGATCTGGAATATTCCCAAGAGCCTTAAAACTGCGGTCATTAAGCCTCTCTTAAAGAAGAGCAGTCTTGATGCCACAGTGCTAAATAATTACCGGCCCATTTCAAACCTACTACTACTACTCAGTTGTCCATTATTTTAATTTTTTTTTTATCTTTTATTATCAAAAACATCTTACAAGTATTTACATATATTTACATAATTGTACAGACAAACATCACACACAAGTGCAAGGGAATTGGATACACAAGGGCAGGGGGAGAAGAGACAAAAAATTACAGAAAATCAAACACACCATCATTCTCCAAACTTTCTTCAGTGATGGGGGTTGATGCCGTGGTTGGGGGAGGTGATGCCGGGGTCAGAAGATGATGTCCAGGTTTCCAGAGGGTATAAGGTGGATCAGGGTGTTGTGGGGGACGAGGTGGGTGATGAACCGGTGCTCTGCTGCCATGTGGAGGTGTCGGAGGTGTGCGGCCAAGAGTCCTTTGAAGATGGGCCAAGGTTCTGCTGTTTTATTGTCACGGAGATGGATGTTCCTGTTGAGATATAATGTATACCGGGCTATGGAGAGGGTTACAGTTGTCCATTCAGGCGTGCAAATTATTTACAATGACAGAAAATGCGCTGCTGTTACAAATTGGAATAAGAGATGGAAAAGTATCCCTGCACACACAGATTAACTGCACTCTTTTCACTTTTTGATTCTCAGTTTGTTGGCAAGGAATGACTGACGTAGACCCATTTTGGATGAAAACCGTGTTTTGCGTTTGTGGAAATGAGCATCACGCAAGGATGTATGGGCTCTGTGGCGCAATGGATAGCGCATTGGACTTCTAGGCATTAGTTGCAAGGGCTTTCAAAGGTTGTGGGTTGAGTCCCACTAGAGTCGCTAATGGTGAGAGAACATTTTTGTTTTTTACAATGGAACGTCTGCGCGCTTTACTATCTGATAAAAGGCACTGCTGAACGAGGTTTATTGCCAAGTGTGCTTGAAAAAGTAAGCAAATACATCGGCATTATGTCAAATAACATTATCTTGCAATTTTTCCTCAATATCCAGATTAACTGCAGTATATTGAGTGCGCAATAAATTGGCGAGAGTCGATTGATTGAAAGACTTCCAGTTTTTTTTATAGCTACATTGGTACAGGGGATTTAGCTCAAAGGTAGAAAGATTGATGCCCTCGCTCTCCATTAAACACAGTTGATTGGACAGGGGCTGAACTTTCGAATGTTGCTGGCTCGCTTTAAAAAAAAAAAGATGTTGCGGATTGTCAAGTCGCAAATATTTTTTCGACTGGGCTGGATGTCTCTGTGGCGCAATTGGCCAGCGCGCTCGGCTGTTAACCGGGAGGTTGGTGGTTTGAGCCCACCCAGGGACGAGAAGCTATTTTGGAAGAGCTATCGCAGCCAAAATCCACGGGGTAACATTGTTTGCTGAATATCTACCTGAAACAGGTTGGAGTAACACTTTAGAGGCGCTGTGGCTTAGTTGGTCAAAGTGCCTGTCTAGCAAATCCCAGCAGTGCTTTCATGATAGCCTTTCAAGCAAATCAGTTGTTTACATGTACAGAAAAACATATCACCCGAAAGAGCTATTTTGCAATTAGAGATTGAACAGTATCCCTGAATAAACAGAGTAAATGCACTCTTTTCACTCCTTGTTTCTCAGTTTGATGGTAAGGAATGATTGATGTAGACCGTTTTCGGATGACTGTTTTCTTTTGTGAAAAAGGGGAATCAGACAAAAGTTGCAAAGGCATTCAAAGGCTGTGAGTTCGAGACCCACCAGAGTCACTGTTGTAACCCCTGTTATCTACATTGGTAAATAGGAAAGCCTGCTTGTGTTATTAACTGATGAAAGGAACTGCTAAACTTGGTTCAATTACCACAGAATCCCAGTGTGCTATAGGCTGGCCACTGCTTGGTAGGAGTTTCCCGTACGTGAGTGACTGTTCCTTCCTTCCTTCACGCCCCGCTCAACCTCGTCTTCTTCTAAAGAGCTTGGCGCTGTCCTCAGAAGCTTTGGTCTTACTCCGCACCTGAGTGGCCCCACCAAGGGCAAAGGGCACACTCTGGACCTGCTAATGACAAAGCGGGTTAACATTTCAAATTACAGTGTGGTAAATGTTACTTTGTCTGATGGTTTCTGTATTTCTCCAGGTGCAATGAGTTTGCAGTCTTCTTTGCAAGACTCAGTTCAGAACATTAAAAATACCATTATTTGCAGATAACAAGCACGCAGCCAGCTAGACAACTGGAGTTAACCCATTTTGCATTTTTGGCTGACAAAACTGTCCAAGAGATCACCACAAGTCTGAGTTCCACTACATGCTGCCTTTATGCATTGTCTACCAGATTTTTAAAGTCTACGGTGAGCAGTCTGTTGGCTCCAATCACTCAAAAAGTCAACATGTCGCTTGGATCTGGAATATTCCCAAGAGCCTTAAAACTGCGGTCATTAAGCCTCTCTTAAAGAAGAGCAGTCTTGATGCCACAGTGCTAAATAATTACCGGCCCATTTCAAACCTACTACTACTACTCAGTTGTCCATTATTTTAATTTTTTTTTTATCTTTTATTATCAAAAACATCTTACAAGTATTTACATATATTTACATAATTGTACAGACAAACATCACACACAAGTGCAAGGGAATTGGATACACAAGGGCAGGGGGAGAAGAGACAAAAAATTACAGAAAATCAAACACACCATCATTCTCCAAACTTTCTTCAGTGATGGGGGTTGATGCCGTGGTTGGGGGAGGTGATGCCGGGGTCAGAAGATGATGTCCAGGTTTCCAGAGGGTATAAGGTGGATCAGGGTGTTGTGGGGGACGAGGTGGGTGATGAACCGGTGCTCTGCTGCCATGTGGAGGTGTCGGAGGTGTGCGGCCAAGAGTCCTTTGAAGATGGGCCAAGGTTCTGCTGTTTTATTGTCACGGAGATGGATGTTCCTGTTGAGATATAATGTATACCGGGCTATGGAGAGGGTTATAGTTGTCCATTCAGGCGTGCAAATTGTTTACAATGACAGAAAATGCGCTGCTGTTACAAATTGGAATAAGAGATGGAAAAGTATCCCTGCACACACAGATTAACTGCACTCTTTTCACTTTTTGATTCTCAGTTTGTTGGCAAGGAATGACTGACGTAGACCCATTTTGGATGAAAACCGTGTTTTGCGTTTGTGGAAATGAGCATCACGCAAGGACGTATGGGCTCTGTGGCGCAATGGATAGCGCATTGGACTTCTAGGCATTAGTTGCAAGGGCTTTCAAAGGTTGTGGGTTGAGTCCCACTGGAGTCGCTAATGGCGAGAGAACATTTTTGTTTTTTACAATGGAACGTCTGCGCGCTTTACTATCTGATAAAAAGCACTGCTGAACGAGGTTTATTGCCAAGTGTGCTTGAAAAAGTAAGCAAATACATCGGCATTATGTCAAATAACATCATCTTGCAATTTTTCCTCAATATCCAGATTAACTGCAGTATATTGAGTGCGCAATAAATTGGCGAGAGTCGATTGATTGAAAGACTTCCAGTTTTTTTTTATAGCTACATTGGTACAGGGGATTTAGCTCAAAGGTAGAAAGATTGATGCCCTCGCTCTCCATTAAACTCAGTTGATTGGACAGGGGCTGAACTTTCGAATGTTGCTGGCTCGCTTTAAAAAAAAAAAGATGTTGCGGCTTGTCGAGTCGCAAATATTTTATTGCCTAGGCTGGATGTCTCTGTGGCGCAATTGGCCAGCGCGCTCGGCTGCTAACCGGGAGGTTGGTGGTTTGAGCCCACCCAGGGACGAGAAGCTATTTTGGAAGAGCTATCGCAGCCAAAATCCACGGGGTAACATTGTTTGCTGAATATCTACCTGAAACAGGTTGGAGTAACACTTTAGAGGCGCTGTGGCTTAGTTGGTCAAAGTGCCTGTCTAGTAAATCCCAGCAGTGCTTTCATGATAGCCTTTCAAGCAAATCAGTTGTTTACATGTACAGAAAAACATATCACCCGAAAGAGCTATTTTGCAATTAGAGATTGAACAGTATCCCTGAATAAACAGAGTAAATGCACTCTTTTCACTCCTTGTTTCTCAGTTTGATGGTAAGGAATGATTGATGTAGACCGTTTTTGGATGACTGTTTTCTTTTGTGAAAAAGGGGAATCAGACAAAAGTTGCAAAGGCATTCAAAGGCTGTGAGTTCGAGACCCACCAGAGTCACTGTTGTAACCCCTGTTATCTACATTGGTAAATAGGAAAGCCTGCTTGTGTTATTAACTGATGAAAGGAACTGCTAAACTTGGTTCAATTACCACAGAATCCCAGTGTGCTATAGGCTGGCCACTGCTTGGTAGGAGTTTCCCGTACGTGAGTGACTGTTCCTTCCTTCCTTCACGCCCCGCTCAACCTCGTCTTCTTCTAAAGAGCTTGGCGCTGTCCTCAGAAGCTTTGGTCTTACTCCGCACCTGAGTGGCCCCACCAAGGGCAAAGGGCACACTCTGGACCTGCTAATGACAAAGCGGGTTAACATTTCAAATTACAGTGTGGTAAATGTTACTTTGTCTGATGGTTTCTGTATTTCTCCAGGTGCAATGAGTTTGCAGTCTTCTTTGCAAGACTCAGTTCAGAACATTAAAAATACCATTATTTGCAGATAACAAGCACGCAGCCAGCTAGACAACTGGAGTTAACCCATTTTGCATTTTTGGCTGACAAAACTGTCCAAGAGATCACCACAAGTCTGAGTTCCACTACATGCTGCCTTTATGCATTGTCTACCAGATTTTTAAAGTCTACGGTGAGCAGTCTGTTGGCTCCAATCACTCAAAAAGTCAACATGTCGCTTGGATCTGGAATATTCCCAAGAGCCTTAAAACTGCGGTCATTAAGCCTCTCTTAAAGAAGAGCAGTCTTGATGCCACAGTGCTAAATAATTACCGGCCCATCTCAAACCTACTACTACTACTCAGTTGTCCATTATTTTATTTTTTTTATCTTTTATTATCAAAAACATCTTACAAGTATTTACATATATTTACATAATTGTACAGACAAACATCACACACAAGTGCAAGGGAATGGGATACACAAGGGCAGGGGGAGAAGAGACAAAAAATTACAGAAAATCAAACACACAATCGTTCTTCAAACTTTCTTCAGTGATGGGGGGTGATGCCGTGGATGGGGGGGTGATGCCGGGGTCAGAAGATGATGTCCAGGTTTCCAGAGGGTATAAGGTGGATCAGGGTGTTGTGGGGGATGAGGTGGGTGATGAACCAGTGCTCTGCTGCCATGTGGAGGTGTCGGAGGTGTGCGGCCAAGAGTCCTTTGAAGATGGGCCAAGGTTCTGCTGTTTTATTGTCACGGAGATGGATGTTCCTGTTGAGATATAATGTATACCGGGCTATGGAGAGGGTTACAGTTGTCCATTCAGGCGTGCAAATTATTTACAATGACAGAAAATGCGCTGCTGTTACAAATTGGAATAAGAGATGGAAAAGTATCCCTGCACACACAGATTAACTGCACTCTTTTCACTTTTTGATTCTCAGTTTGTTGGCAAGGAATGACTGACGTAGACCCATTTTGGATGAAAACCGTGTTTTGCGTTTGTGGAAATGAGCATCACGCAAGGTCGTATGGGCTCTGTGGCGCAATGGATAGCGCATTGGACTTCTAGGCATTAGTTGCAAGGGCTTTCAAAGGTTGTGGGTTGAGTCCCACTAGAGTCGCTAATGGTGAGAGAACATTTTTGTTTTTTACAATGGAACGTCTGCGCGCTTTACTATCTGATAAAAGGCACTGCTGAACGAGGTTTATTGCCAAATGTGCTTGAAAAAGTAAGCAAATACATCGGCATTATGTCAAATAACATTATCTTGCAATTTTTCCTCAATATCCAGATTAACTGCAGTATATTGAGTGCGCAATAAATTGGCGAGAGTCGATTGATTGAAAGACTTCCAGTTTTTTTTATAGCTACATTGGTACAGGGGATTTAGCTCAAAGGTAGAAAGATTGATGCCCTCGCTCTCCATTAAACACAGTTGATTGGACAGGGGCTGAACTTTCGAATGTTGCTGGCTCGCTTTAAAAAAAAAAAGATGTTGCGGCTTGTCAAGTCGCAAATATTTTTTCGACTGGGCTGGATGTCTCTGTGGCGCAATTGGCCAGCGCGCTCGGCTGTTAACTGGGAGGTTGGTGGTTTGAGCCCACCCAGGGACGAGAAGCTATTTTGGAAGAGCTATCGCAGCCAAAATCCACGGGGTAACATTGTTTGCTGAATATCTACCTGAAACAGGTTGGAGTAACACTTTAGAGGCGCTGTGGCTTAGTTGGTCAAAGTGCCTGTCTAGCAAATCCCAGCAGTGCTTTCATGATAGCCTTTCAAGCAAATCAGTTGTTTACATGTACAGAAAAACATATCACCCGAAAGAGCTATTTTGCAATTAGAGATTGAACAGTATCCCTGAATAAACAGAGTAAATGCACTCTTTTCACTCCTTGTTTCTCAGTTTGATGGTAAGGAATGATTGATGTAGACCGTTTTCGGATGACTGTTTTCTTTTGTGAAAAAGGGGAATCAGACAAAAGTTGCAAAGGCATTCAAAGGCTGTGAGTTCGAGACCCACCAGAGTCACTGTTGTAACCCCTGTTATCTACATTGGTAAATAGGAAAGCCTGCTTGTGTTATTAACTGATGAAAGGAACTGCTAAACTTGGTTCAATTACCACAGAATCCCAGTGTGCTATAGGCTGGCCACTGCTTGGTAGGAGTTTCCCGTACGTGAGTGACTGTTCCTTCCTTCCTTCACGCCCCGCTCAACCTCGTCTTCTTCTAAAGAGCTTGGCGCTGTCCTCAGAAGCTTTGGTCTTACTCCGCACCTGAGTGGCCCCACCAAGGGCAAAGGGCACACTCTGGACCTGCTAATGACAAAGCGGGTTAACATTTCAAATTACAGTGTGGTAAATGTTACTTTGTCTGATGGTTTCTGTATTTCTCCAGGTGCAATGAGTTTGCAGTCTTCTTTGCAAGACTCAGTTCAGAACATTAAAAATACCATTATTTGCAGATAACAAGCACGCAGCCAGCTAGACAACTGGAGTTAACCCATTTTGCATTTTTGGCTGACAAAACTGTCCAAGAGATCACCACAAGTCTGAGTTCCACTACATGCTGCCTTTATGCATTGTCTACCAGATTTTTAAAGTCTACGGTGAGCAGTCTGTTGGCTCCAATCACTCAAAAAGTCAACATGTCGCTTGGATCTGGAATATTCCCAAGAGCCTTAAAACTGCGGTCATTAAGCCTCTCTTAAAGAAGAGCAGTCTTGATGCCACAGTGCTAAATAATTACCGGCCCATCTCAAACCTACTACTACTACTCAGTTGTCCATTATTTTATTTTTTTTATCTTTTATTATCAAAAACATCTTACAAGTATTTACATATATTTACATAATTGTACAGACAAACATCACACACAAGTGCAAGGGAATGGGATACACAAGGGCAGGGGGAGAAGAGACAAAAAATTACAGAAAATCAAACACACAATCGTTCTTCAAACTTTCTTCAGTGATGGGGGGTGATGCCGTGGATGGGGGGGTGATGCCGGGGTCAGAAGATGATGTCCAGGTTTCCAGAGGGTATAAGGTGGATCAGGGTGTTGTGGGGGATGAGGTGGGTGATGAACCGGTGCTCTGCTGCCATGTGGAGGTGTCGGAGGTGTGCGGCCAAGAGTCCTTTGAAGATGGGCCAAGGTTCTGCTGTTTTATTGTCACGGAGATGGATGTTCCTGTTGAGATATAATGTATACCGGGCTATGGAGAGGGTTACAGTTGTCCATTCAGGCGTGCAAATTATTTACAATGACAGAAAATGCGCTGCTGTTACAAATTGGAATAAGAGATGGAAAAGTATCCCTGCACACACAGATTAACTGCACTCTTTTCACTTTTTGATTCTCAGTTTGTTGGCAAGGAATGACTGACGTAGACCCATTTTGGATGAAAACCGTGTTTTGCGTTTGTGGAAATGAGCATCACGCAAGGATGTATGGGCTCTGTGGCGCAATGGATAGCGCATTGGACTTCTAGGCATTAGTTACAAGGGCTTTCAAAGGTTGTGGGTTGAGTCCCACTAGAGTCGCTAATGGTGAGAGAACATTTTTGTTTTTTATAATGGAACGTCTGCGCGCTTTACTATCTGATAAAAGGCACTGCTGAACGAGGTTTATTGCCAAGTGTGCTTGAAAAAGTAAGCAAATACATCGGCATTATGTCAAATAACATTATCTTGCAATTTTTCCTCAATATCCAGATTAACTGCAGTATATTGAGTGCGCAATAAATTGGCGAGAGTCGATTGATTGAAAGACTTCCAGTTTTTTTTATAGCTACATTGGTACAGGGGATTTAGCTCAAAGGTAGAAAGATTGATGCCCTCGCTCTCCATTAAACACAGTTGATTGGACAGGGGCTGAACTTTCGAATGTTGCTGGCTCGCTTTAAAAAAAAAAAGATGTTGCGGCTTGTCAAGTCGCAAATATTTTTTCGACTGGGCTGGATGTCTCTGTGGCGCAATTGGCCAGCGCGCTCGGCTGTTAACCGGGAGGTTGGTGGTTCGAGCCCACTCAGGGACGACAAGCTATTTTGGAAGAGCTATCGCAGGCAAAATCCACGAGGTAACATTGTTTGCTGAATATCTACCTGAAACAGGTTGGAGTAACATTTTAGAGGCGCTGTGGCTTAGTTGGTCAAAGTGCCTGTCTAGTAAATCCCAGCAGTGCCTTCATGATAGCCTTTCAAGCAAATCAGTTGTTTACATGTACAGAAAAACATATCACCTGAAAGAGCTATTTTGCAATTATAGATTGAACAGTATCCCTGAATAAACAGAGTAAATGCACTCTTTTCACTCCTTGTTTCTCAGTTTGATGGTAAGGAATGATTGATGTAGACCGTTTTCGGATGACTGTTTTGCTTTTGTGAAAAAGGGGAATCAGACAAAAGTTGCAAAGGCATTCAAAGGCTGTGAGTTCGAGACCCACCAGAGTCACTGTTGTAACCCCTGTTATCTACATTGGTAAATAGGAAAGCCTGCTTGTGTTATTAACTGATGAAAGGAACTGCTAAACTTGGTTCAATTACCACAGAATCCCAGTGTGCTATATGCTGGCCACTGCTTGGTAGGAGTTTCCCGTACGTGAGTGACTGTTCCTTCCTTCCTTCACGCCCCGCTCAACCTCGTCTTCTTCTAAAGAGCTTGGCGCTGTCCTCAGAAGCTTTGGTCTTACTCAGCACCTGAGTGGCCCCACCAAGGGCAAAGGGCACACTCTGGACCTGCTAATGACAAAGCGGGTTAACATTTCAAATTACAGTGTGGTAAATGTTACTTTGTCTGATGGTTTCTGTATTTCTCCAGGTGCAATGAGTTTGCAGTCTTCTTTGCAAGACTCAGTTCAGAACATTAAAAATACCATTATTTGCAGATAACAAGCACGCAGCCAGCTAGACAACTGGAGTTAACCCATTTTGCATTTTTGGCTGACAAAACTGTCCAAGAGATCACCACAAGTCTGAGTTCCACTACATGCTGCCTTTGTGCATTGTCTACCAGATTTTTAAAGTCTACGGTGAGCAGTCTGTTGGCTCCAATCACTCAAAAAGTCAACATGTCGCTTGGATCTGGAATATTCCCAAGAGCCTTAAAACTGCGGTCATTAAGCCTCTCTTAAAGAAGAGCAGTCTTGATGCCACAGTGCTAAATAATTACCGGCCCATCTCAAACCTACTACTACTACTCAGTTGTCCATTATTTTATTTTTTTTATCTTTTATTATCAAAAACATCTTACAAGTATTTACATATATTTACATAATTGTACAGACAAACATCACACACAAGTGCAAGGGAATGGGATACACAAGGGCAGGGGGAGAAGAGACAAAAAATTACAGAAAATCAAACACACAATCATTCTTCAAACTTTCTTCAGTGATGGGGGGTGATGCCGTGGATGGGGGGGTGATGCCGGGGTCAGAAGATGATGTCCAGGTTTCCAGAGGGTATAAGGTGGATCAGGGTGTTGTGGGGGATGAGGTGGGTGATGAACCGGTGCTCTGCTGCCATGTGGAGGTGTCGGAGGTGTGCGGCCAAGAGTCCTTTGAAGATGGGCCAAGGTTCTGCTGTTTTATTGTCACGGAGATGGATGTTCCTGTTGAGATATAATGTATACCGGGCTATGGAGAGGGTTACAGTTGTCCATTCAGGCGTGCAAATTATTTACAATGACAGAAAATGCGCTGCTGTTACAAATTGGAATAAGAGATGGAAAAGTATCCCTGCACACACAGATTAACTGCACTCTTTTCACTTTTTGATTCTCAGTTTGTTGGCAAGGAATGACTGACGTAGACCCATTTTGGATGAAAACCGTGTTTTGCGTTTGTGGAAATGAGCATCACGCAAGGATGTATGGGCTCTGTGGCGCAATGGATAGCGCATTGGACTTCTAGGCATTAGTTACAAGGGCTTTCAAAGGTTGTGGGTTGAGTCCCACTAGAGTCGCTAATGGTGAGAGAACATTTTTGTTTTTTATAATGGAACGTCTGCGCGCTTTACTATCTGATAAAAGGCACTGCTGAACGAGGTTTATTGCCAAGTGTGCTTGAAAAAGTAAGCAAATACATCGGCATTATGTCAAATAACATTATCTTGCAATTTTTCCTCAATATCCAGATTAACTGCAGTATATTGAGTGCGCAATAAATTGGCGAGAGTCGATTGATTGAAAGACTTCCAGTTTTTTTTATAGCTACATTGGTACAGGGGATTTAGCTCAAAGGTAGAAAGATTGATGCCCTCGCTCTCCATTAAACACAGTTGATTGGACAGGGGCTGAACTTTCGAATGTTGCTGGCTCGCTTTAAAAAAAAAAAGATGTTGCGGCTTGTCAAGTCGCAAATATTTTTTCGACTGGGCTGGATGTCTCTGTGGCGCAATTGGCCAGCGCGCTCGGCTGTTAACCGGGAGGTTGGTGGTTCGAGCCCACCCAGGGACGACAAGCTATTTTGGAAGAGCTATCGCAGGCAAAATCCACGAGGTAACATTGTTTGCTGAATATCTACCTGAAACAGGTTGGAGTAACATTTTAGAGGCGCTGTGGCTTAGTTGGTCAAAGTGCCTGTCTAGTAAATCCCAGCAGTGCCTTCATGATAGCCTTTCAAGCAAATCAGTTGTTTACATGTACAGAAAAACATATCACCTGAAAGAGCTATTTTGCAATTATAGATTGAACAGTATCCCTGAATAAACAGAGTAAATGCACTCTTTTCACTCCTTGTTTCTCAGTTTGATGGTAAGGAATGATTGATGTAGACCGTTTTCGGATGACTGTTTTGCTTTTGTGAAAAAGGGGAATCAGACAAAAGTTGCAAAGGCATTCAAAGGCTGTGAGTTCGAGACCCACCAGAGTCACTGTTGTAACCCCTGTTATCTACATTGGTAAATAGGAAAGCCTGCTTGTGTTATTAACTGATGAAAGGAACTGCTAAACTTGGTTCAATTACCACAGAATCCCAGTGTGCTATATGCTGGCCACTGCTTGGTAGGAGTTTCCCGTACGTGAGTGACTGTTCCTTCCTTCCTTCACGCCCCGCTCAACCTCGTCTTCTTCTAAAGAGCTTGGCGCTGTCCTCAGAAGCTTTGGTCTTACTCAGCACCTGAGTGGCCCCACCAAGGGCAAAGGGCACACTCTGGACCTGCTAATGACAAAGCGGGTTAACATTTCAAATTACAGTGTGGTAAATGTTACTTTGTCTGATGGTTTCTGTATTTCTCCAGGTGCAATGAGTTTGCAGTCTTCTTTGCAAGACTCAGTTCAGAACATTAAAAATACCATTATTTGCAGATAACAAGCACGCAGCCAGCTAGACAACTGGAGTTAACCCATTTTGCATTTTTGGCTGACAAAACTGTCCAAGAGATCACCACAAGTCTGAGTTCCACTACATGCTGCCTTTATGCATTGCCTACTAGATTTTTAAAGTCTACGGTGAGCAGTCTGTTGGCTCCACTCACTCAAAAAGTCAACATGTTGCTTCGATCTGGAATATTCCCAAGAGCCTTAAAACTGCGGTCATTAAGCCTCTCTTAAAGAAGAGCAGTCTTGATGCCACAGTGCTAAATAATTACCGGCCCATTTCAAACCTACTACTACTACTCAGTTGTCCATTATTTTAATTTTTTTTTTATCTTTTATTATCAAAAACATCTTACAAGTATTTACATATATTTACATAATTGTACAGACAAACATCACACACAAGTGCAAGGGAATGGGATACACAAGGGCAGGGGGAGAAGAGACAAAAAATTACAGAAAATCAAACACACCATCATTCTCCAAACTTTCTTCAGTGATGGGGGTTGATGCCGTGGTTGGGGGAGGTGATGCCGGGGTCAGAAGATGATGCCCAGGTTTCCAGAGGGTATAAGGTGGATCAGGGTGTTGTGGGGGACGAGGTGGGTGATGAACCGGTGCTCTGCTGCCATGTGGAGGTGTCGGAGGTGTGCGGCCAAGAGTCCTTTGAAGATGGGCCAAGGTTCTGCTGTTTTATTGTCACGGAGATGGATGTTCCTGTTGAGATATAATGTATACCGGGCTATGGAGAGGGTTACAGTTGTCCATTCAGGCGTGCAAATTGTTTACAATGACAGAAAATGCGCTGCTGTTACAAATTGGAATAAGAGATGGAAAAGTATCCCTGCACACACAGATTAACTGCACTCTTTTCACTTTTTGATTCTCAGTTTGTTGGCAAGGAATGACTGACGTAGACCCATTTTGGATGAAAACCGTGTTTTGCGTTTGTGGAAATGAGCATCACGCAAGGACGTATGGGCTCTGTGGCGCAATGGATAGCGCATTGGACTTCTAGGCATTAGTTGCAAGGGCTTTCAAAGGTTGTGGGTTGAGTCCCACTGGAGTCGCTAATGGCGAGAGAACATTTTTGTTTTTTACAATGGAACGTCTGCGCGCTTTACTATCTGATAAAAAGCACTGCTGAACGAGGTTTATTGCCAAGTGTGCTTGAAAAAGTAAGCAAATACATCGGCATTATGTCAAATAACATTATCTTGCAATTTTTCCTCAATATCCAGATTAACTGCAGTATATTGAGTGCGCAATAAATTGGCGAGAGTCGATTGATTGAAAGACTTCCAGTTTTTTTTTATAGCTACATTGGTACAGGGGATTTAGCTCAAAGGTAGAAAGATTGATGCCCTCGCTCTCCATTAAACTCAGTTGATTGGACAGGGGCTGAACTTTCGAATGTTGCTGGCTCGCTTTAAAAAAAAAAAGATGTTGCGGCTTGTCGAGTCGCAAATATTTTATTGACTAGGCTGGATGTCTCTGTGGCGCAATTGGCCAGCGCGCTCGGCTGTTAACCGGGAGGTTGGTGGTTTGAGCCCACCCAGGAACGAGAAGCTATTTTGGAAGAGCTATCGCAGGCAAAATCCACGAGGTAACATTGTTTGCTGAATATCTACCTGAAACAGGTTGGAGTAACATTTTAGAGGCGCTGTGGCTTAGTTGGTCAAAGTGCCTGTCTAGTAAATCCCAGCAGTGCCTTCATGATAGCCTTTCAAGCAAATCAGTTGTTTACATGTACAGAAAAACATATCACCTGAAAGAGCTATTTTGCAATTATAGATTGAACAGTATCCCTGAATAAACAGAGTAAATGCACTCTTTTCACTCCTTGTTTCTCAGTTTGATGGTAAGGAATGATTGATGTAGACCGTTTTCGGATGACTGTTTTGCTTTTGTGAAAAAGGGGAATCAGACAAAAGTTGCAAAGGCATTCAAAGGCTGTGAGTTCGAGACCCACCAGAGTCACTGTTGTAACCCCTGTTATCTACATTGGTAAATAGGAAAGCCTGCTTGTGTTATTAACTGATGAAAGGAACTGCTAAACTTGGTTCAATTACCACAGAATCCCAGTGTGCTATAGGCTGGCCACTGCTTGGTAGGAGTTTCCCGTACGTGAGTGACTGTTCCTTCCTTCCTTCACGCCCCGCTCAACCTCGTCTTCTTCTAAAGAGCTTGGCGCTGTCCTCAGAAGCTTTGGTCTTACTCCGCACCTGAGTGGCCCCACCAAGGGCAAAGGGCACACTCTGGACCTGCTAATGACAAAGCGGGTTAACATTTCAAATTACAGTGTGGTAAATGTTACTTTGTCTGATGGTTTCTGTATTTCTCCAGGTGCAATGAGTTTGCAGTCTTCTTTGCAAGACTCAGTTCAGAACATTAAAAATACCATTATTTGCAGATAACAAGCACGCAGCCAGCTAGACAACTGGAGTTAACCCATTTTGCATTTTTGGCTGACAAAACTGTCCAAGAGATCACCACAAGTCTGAGTTCCACTACATGCTGCCTTTATGCATTGTCTACCAGATTTTTAAAGTCTACGGTGAGCAGTCTGTTGGCTCCAATCACTCAAAAAGTCAACATGTCGCTTGGATCTGGAATATTCCCAAGAGCCTTAAAACTGCGGTCATTAAGCCTCTCTTAAAGAAGAGCAGTCTTGATGCCACAGTGCTAAATAATTACCGGCCCATCTCAAACCTACTACTACTACTCAGTTGTCCATTATTTTATTTTTTTTATCTTTTATTATCAAAAACATCTTACAAGTATTTACATATATTTACATAATTGTACAGACAAACATCACACACAAGTGCAAGGGAATGGGATACACAAGGGCAGGGGGAGAAGAGACAAAAAATTACAGAAAATCAAACACACAATCGTTCTTCAAACTTTCTTCAGTGATGGGGGGTGATGCCGTGGATGGGGGGGTGATGCCGGGGTCAGAAGATGATGTCCAGGTTTCCAGAGGGTATAAGGTGGATCAGGGTGTTGTGGGGGATGAGGTGGGTGATGAACCGGTGCTCTGCTGCCATGTGGAGGTGTCGGAGGTGTGCGGCCAAGAGTCCTTTGAAGATGGGCCAAGGTTCTGCTGTTTTATTGTCACGGAGATGGATGTTCCTGTTGAGATATAATGTATACCGGGCTATGGAGAGGGTTACAGTTGTCCATTCAGGCGTGCAAATTATTTACAATGACAGAAAATGCGCTGCTGTTACAAATTGGAATAAGAGATGGAAAAGTATCCCTGCACACACAGATTAACTGCACTCTTTTCACTTTTTGATTCTCAGTTTGTTGGCAAGGAATGACTGACGTAGACCCATTTTGGATGAAAACCGTGTTTTGCGTTTGTGGAAATGAGCATCACGCAAGGATGTATGGGCTCTGTGGCGCAATGGATAGCGCATTGGACTTCTAGGCATTAGTTGCAAGGGCTTTCAAAGGTTGTGGGTTGAGTCCCACTAGAGTCGCTAATGGTGAGAGAACATTTTTGTTTTTTACAATGGAACGTCTGCGCGCTTTACTATCTGATAAAAGGCACTGCTGAACGAGGTTTATTGCCAAGTGTGCTTGAAAAAGTAAGCAAATACATCGGCATTATGTCAAATAACATTATCTTGCAATTTTTCCTCAATATCCAGATTAACTGCAGTATATTGAGTGCGCAATAAATTGGCGAGAGTCGATTGATTGAAAGACTTCCAGTTTTTTTTATAGCTACATTGGTACAGGGGATTTAGCTCAAAGGTAGAAAGATTGATGCCCTCGCTCTCCATTAAACACAGTTGATTGGACAGGGGCTGAACTTTCGAATGTTGCTGGCTCGCTTTAAAAAAAAAAAAGATGTTGCGGCTTGTCAAGTCGCAAATATTTTTTCAACTGGGCTGGATGTCTCTGTGGCGCAATTGGCCAGCGCGCTCGGCTGTTAACCGGCAGGTTGGTGGTTCGAGCCCACCCAGGGACGACAAGCTATTTTGGAAGAGCTATCGCAGGCAAAATCCACGAGGTAACATTGTTTGCTGAATATCTACCTGAAACAGGTTGGAGTAACATTTTAGAGGCGCTGTGGCTTAGTTGGTCAAAGTGCCTGTCTAGTAAATCCCAGCAGTGCCTTCATGATAGCCTTTCAAGCAAATCAGTTGTTTACATGTACAGAAAAACATATCACCTGAAAGAGCTATTTTGCAATTATAGATTGAACAGTATCCCTGAATAAACAGAGTAAATGCACTCTTTTCACTCCTTGTTTCTCAGTTTGATGGTAAGGAATGATTGATGTAGACCGTTTTCGGATGACTGTTTTCTTTTGTGAAAAAGGGGAACCAGACAAAAGTTGCAAAGGCATTCAAAGGCTGTGAGTTCGAGACCCACCAGAGTCACTGTTGTAACCCCTGTTATCTACATTGGTAAATAGGAAAGCCTGCTTGTGTTATTAACTGATGAAAGGAACTGCTAAACTTGGTTCAATTACCACAGAATCCCAGTGTGCTATAGGCTGGCCACTGCTTGGTAGGAGTTTCCCGTACGTGAGTGACTGTTCCTTCCTTCCTTCACGCCCCGCTCAACCTCGTCTTCTTCTAAAGAGCTTGGCGCTGTCCTCAGAAGCTTTGGTCTTACTCCGCACCTGAGTGGCCCCACCAAGGGCAAAGGGCACACTCTGGACCTGCTAATGACAAAGCGGGTTAACATTTCAAATTACAGTGTGGTAAATGTTACTTTGTCTGATGGTTTCTGTATTTCTCCAGGTGCAATGAGTTTGCAGTCTTCTTTGCAAGACTCAGTTCAGAACATTAAAAATACCATTATTTGCAGATAACAAGCACGCAGCCAGCTAGACAACTGGAGTTAACCCATTTTGCATTTTTGGCTGACAAAACTGTCCAAGAGATCACCACAAGTCTGAGTTCCACTACATGCTGCCTTTATGCATTGTCTACCAGATTTTTAAAGTCTACGGTGAGCAGTCTGTTGGCTCCAATCACTCAAAAAGTCAACATGTCGCTTGGATCTGGAATATTCCCAAGAGCCTTAAAACTGCGGTCATTAAGCCTCTCTTAAAGAAGAGCAGTCTTGATGCCACAGTGCTAAATAATTACCGGCCCATCTCAAACCTACTACTACTACTCAGTTGTCCATTATTTTATTTTTTTTATCTTTTATTATCAAAAACATCTTACAAGTATTTACATATATTTACATAATTGTACAGACAAACATCACACACAAGTGCAAGGGAATGGGATACACAAGGGCAGGGGGAGAAGAGACAAAAAATTACAGAAAATCAAACACACAATCATTCTTCAAACTTTCTTCAGTGATGGGGGGTGATGCCGTGGATGGGGGGGTGATGCCGGGGTCAGAAGATGATGTCCAGGTTTCCAGAGGGTATAAGGTGGATCAGGGTGTTGTGGGGGATGAGGTGGGTGATGAACCGGTGCTCTGCTGCCATGTGGAGGTGTCGGAGGTGTGCGGCCAAGAGTCCTTTGAAGATGGGCCAAGGTTCTGCTGTTTTATTGTCACGGAGATGGATGTTCCTGTTGAGATATAATGTATACCGGGCTATGGAGAGGGTTACAGTTGTCCATTCAGGCGTGCAAATTGTTTACAATGACAGAAAATGCGCTGCTGTTACAAATTGGAATAAGAGATGGAAAAGTATCCCTGCACACACAGATTAACTGCACTCTTTTCACTTTTTGATTCTCAGTTTGTTGGCAAGGAATGACTGACGTAGACCCATTTTGGATGAAAACCGTGTTTTGCGTTTGTGGAAATGAGCATCACGCAAGGATGTATGGGCTCTGTGGCGCAATGGATAGCGCATTGGACTTCTAGGCATTAGTTGCAAGGGCTTTCAAAGGTTGTGGGTTGAGTCCCACTAGAGTCGCTAATGGTGAGAGAACATTTTTGTTTTTTACAATGGAACGTCTGCGCGCTTTACTATCTGATAAAAGGCACTGCTGAACGAGGTTTATTGCCAAGTGTGCTTGAAAAAGTAAGCAAATACATCGGCATTATGTCAAATAACATTATCTTGCAATTTTTCCTCAATATCCAGATTAACTGCAGTATATTGAGTGCGCAATAAATTGGCGAGAGTCGATTGATTGAAAGACTTCCAGTTTTTTCATAGCTACATTGGTACAGGGGATTTAGCTCAAAGGTAGAAAGATTGATGCCCTCGCTCTCCATTAAACACAGTTGATTGGACAGGGGCTGAACTTTCGAATGTTGCTGGCTCGCTTTAAAAAAAAAAAGATGTTGCGGCTTGTCAAGTCGCAAATATTTTTTCGACTGGGCTGGATGTCTCTGTGGCGCAATTGGCCAGCGCGCTCGGCTGTTAACCGGGAGGTTGGTGGTTTGAGCCCACCCAGGGACGAGAAGCTATTTTGGAAGAGCTATCGCAGCCAAAATCCACGGGGTAACATTGTTTGCTGAATATCTACCTGAAACAGGTTGGAGTAACACTTTAGAGGCGCTGTGGCTTAGTTGGTCAAAGTGCCTGTCTAGCAAATCCCAGCAGTGCTTTCATGATAGCCTTTCAAGCAAATCAGTTGTTTACATGTACAGAAAAACATATCACCCGAAAGAGCTATTTTGCAATTAGAGATTGAACAGTATCCCTGAATAAACAGAGTAAATGCACTCTTTTCACTCCTTGTTTCTCAGTTTGATGGTAAGGAATGATTGATGTAGACCGTTTTCGGATGACTGTTTTCTTTTGTGAAAAAGGGGAATCAGACAAAAGTTGCAAAGGCATTCAAAGGCTGTGAGTTCGAGACCCACCAGAGTCACTGTTGTAACCCCTGTTATCTACATTGGTAAATAGGAAAGCCTGCTTGTGTTATTAACTGATGAAAGGAACTGCTAAACTTGGTTCAATTACCACAGAATCCCAGTGTGCTATAGGCTGGCCACTGCTTGGTAGGAGTTTCCCGTACGTGAGTGACTGTTCCTTCCTTCCTTCACGCCCCGCTCAACCTCGTCTTCTTCTAAAGAGCTTGGCGCTGTCCTCAGAAGCTTTGGTCTTACTCCGCACCTGAGTGGCCCCACCAAGGGCAAAGGGCACACTCTGGACCTGCTAATGACAAAGCGGGTTAACATTTCAAATTACAGTGTGGTAAATGTTACTTTGTCTGATGGTTTCTGTATTTCTCCAGGTGCAATGAGTTTGCAGTCTTCTTTGCAAGACTCAGTTCAGAACATTAAAAATACCATTATTTGCAGATAACAAGCACGCAGCCAGCTAGACAACTGGAGTTAACCCATTTTGCATTTTTGGCTGACAAAACTGTCCAAGAGATCACCACAAGTCTGAGTTCCACTACATGCTGCCTTTATGCATTGTCTACCAGATTTTTAAAGTCTACGGTGAGCAGTCTGTTGGCTCCAATCACTCAAAAAGTCAACATGTCGCTTGGATCTGGAATATTCCCAAGAGCCTTAAAACTGCGGTCATTAAGCCTCTCTTAAAGAAGAGCAGTCTTGATGCCACAGTGCTAAATAATTACCGGCCCATCTCAAACCTACTACTACTACTCAGTTGTCCATTATTTTATTTTTTTTATCTTTTATTATCAAAAACATCTTACAAGTATTTACATATATTTACATAATTGTACAGACAAACATCACACACAAGTGCAAGGGAATGGGATACACAAGGGCAGGGGGAGAAGAGACAAAAAATTACAGAAAATCAAACACACAATCATTCTTCAAACTTTCTTCAGTGATGGGGGGTGATGCCGTGGATGGGGGGGTGATGCCGGGGTCAGAAGATGATGTCCAGGTTTCCAGAGGGTATAAGGTGGATCAGGGTGTTGTGGGGGATGAGGTGGGTGATGAACCGGTGCTCTGCTGCCATGTGGAGGTGTCGGAGGTGTGCGGCCAAGAGTCCTTTGAAGATGGGCCAAGGTTCTGCTGTTTTATTGTCACGGAGATGGATGTTCCTGTTGAGATATAATGTATACCGGGCTATGGAGAGGGTTACAGTTGTCCATTCAGGTGTGCAAATTATTTACAATGACAGAAAATGCGCTGCTGTTACAAATTGGAATAAGAGATGGAAAAGTATCCCTGCACACACAGATTAACTGCACTCTTTTCACTTTTTGATTCTCAGTTTGTTGGCAAGGAATGACTGACGTAGACCCATTTTGGATGAAAACCGTGTTTTGCGTTTGTGGAAATGAGCATCACGCAAGGATGTATGGGCTCTGTGGCGCAATGGATAGCGCATTGGACTTCTAGGCATTAGTTGCAAGGGCTTTCAAAGGTTGTGGGTTGAGTCCCACTAGAGTCGCTAATGGTGAGAGAACATTTTTGTTTTTTACAATGGAACGTCTGCGCGCTTTACTATCTGATAAAAGGCACTGCTGAACGAGGTTTATTGCCAAGTGTGCTTGAAAAAGTAAGCAAATACATCGGCATTATGTCAAATAACATTATCTTGCAATTTTTCCTCAATATCCAGATTAACTGCAGTATATTGAGTGCGCAATAAATTGGCGAGAGTCGATTGATTGAAAGACTTCCAGTTTTTTTTATAGCTACATTGGTACAGGGGATTTAGCTCAAAGGTAGAAAGATTGATGCCCTCGCTCTCCATTAAACACAGTTGATTGGACAGGGGCTGAACTTTCGAATGTTGCTGGCTCGCTTTAAAAAAAAAAAGATGTTGCGGATTGTCAAGTCGCAAATATTTTTTCGACTGGGCTGGATGTCTCTGTGGCGCAATTGGCCAGCGCGCTCGGCTGTTAACCGGGAGGTTGGTGGTTTGAGCCCACCCAGGGACGAGAAGCTATTTTGGAAGAGCTATCGCAGCCAAAATCCACGGGGTAACATTGTTTGCTGAATATCTACCTGAAACAGGTTGGAGTAACACTTTAGAGGCGCTGTGGCTTAGTTGGTCAAAGTGCCTGTCTAGCAAATCCCAGCAGTGCTTTCATGATAGCCTTTCAAGCAAATCAGTTGTTTACATGTACAGAAAAACATATCACCCGAAAGATCTATTTTGCAATTAGAGATTGAACAGTATCCCTGAATAAACAGAGTAAATGCACTCTTTTCACTCCTTGTTTCTCAGTTTGATGGTAAGGAATGATTGATGTAGACCGTTTTCGGATGACTGTTTTCTTTTGTGAAAAAGGGGAATCAGACAAAAGTTGCAAAGGCATTCAAAGGCTGTGAGTTCGAGACCCACCAGAGTCACTGTTGTAACCCCTGTTATCTACATTGGTAAATAGGAAAGCCTGCTTGTGTTATTAACTGATGAAAGGAACTGCTAAACTTGGTTCAATTACCACAGAATCCCAGTGTGCTATAGGCTGGCCACTGCTTGGTAGGAGTTTCCCGTACGTGAGTGACTGTTCCTTCCTTCCTTCACGCCCCGCTCAACCTCGTCTTCTTCTAAAGAGCTTGGCGCTGTCCTCAGAAGCTTTGGTCTTACTCCGCACCTGAGTGGCCCCACCAAGGGCAAAGGGCACACTCTGGACCTGCTAATGACAAAGCGGGTTAACATTTCAAATTACAGTGTGGTAAATGTTACTTTGTCTGATGGTTTCTGTATTTCTCCAGGTGCAATGAGTTTGCAGTCTTCTTTGCAAGACTCAGTTCAGAACATTAAAAATACCATTATTTGCAGATAACAAGCACGCAGCCAGCTAGACAACTGGAGTTAACCCATTTTGCATTTTTGGCTGACAAAACTGTCCAAGAGATCACCACAAGTCTGAGTTCCACTACATGCTGCCTTTATGCATTGTCTACCAGATTTTTAAAGTCTA
>NW_027316069.1:0-61462 GCF_026437365.1 Eucyclogobius newberryi
TGATGAATGACTTCTCCTCCCTCTCTCTTTCCCACCTCCTTCCCTCCTCACCTCTGTTCTCGTCTCCTCTCTCCTTTCCCCTTCCCCTCTGCTTCCTTCCTTTTCTTTTTCCTCTCCTGCCTCCTCTATCCTTCTCCTACTTCCATCTCTCCTCCCTCGTTCCTTGCCTTTTCACCTCCTTGTCTCCTCTCTCTCCATCTTTCTTCCTCCTTCCTCCCTCCCTCCTCCCTCCTCCATTCCTCCTTACTCACTCCCTCCCTCCTCCTCCCTCCTCCCTCCTCCCTCCTCACTCCTCACTCCCTCACTCCTCCTTACTCCTTACTCCCTCCTCCTCCCTCCCCCCCTCTCCTCCTCCCTCCTCACTCCTCCCTCCCTCCTCCCTCCTCACTCCCTCCTCCTCCCTTCCTCCCTCTCCTCACTCCTTCCTCCCTCCTCCCTCCTCCCTCCTCCCTCCTCCTCCCTCTCCTCCCTCCTCCTCCCTCCTCCTCCCTCCTCCCTCCTCACTCCCTCCTCCCTCCTCCTCCCTCCTCCCTCCTCCTCCCTCCTCCCTCTCCTCCCTCTCCCTCCCTCCTCCCTCTCCTCCCTCCTCCTCCCTCCTCCTCCCTCCTCCTCCCTCCTCCCTCCCTCCTCCCTCCTCCCTCCCTCCTCCTCCCTCCTCCCTCCTCCTCCCTCCTCCTCCCTCCTCCTCCCTCCTCCCTCCTCCTCCCTCCTCCCTCCCTCCTCCCTCCTCCCTCCTCACTCCCTCCTCCCTCCCTCCTCCCTCCTCACTCCCTCCTCCCTCCTCCTCCCTCCTCCCTCCTCCTCCCTCCTCACTCCTCCTCCCTCCTCCTCCTCCCTCCTCCCTCCTCCTCCTCCCTCCTCCTCCTCCCTCCTCCTCACTCCCTCCTCCCTCCCTCCTCCCTCCTCCCTCCTCACTCCCTCCTCCCTCCTCCCTCCTCCTCCTCCCTCCTCCCTCCTCCTCCCTCCTCACTCCCTCCTCCCTCCTCCCTCCCTCCTCCCTCCTCCCTCCTCCTCCCTCCTCCTCCCTCCTCACTCCCTCCTCCCTCCTCCTCCTCCCTCCTCCCTCCTCCTCCTCCCTCCTCCTCCTCCCTCCTCCCTCCTCCCTCCCTCCTCCCTCCTCCCTCCTCCTCCCTCCTCACTCCTCCTCCCTCCCTCCTCCCTCCTCCCTCCTCACTCCCTCCTCCCTCCTCCCTCCTCCTCCTCCCTCCTCCTCCTCCCTCCCTCCTCCCTCCTCCCTCCTCCTCCTCCTCCTCACTCCCTCCTCCCTCCCTCCTCCCTCCTCCCTCCTCCCTCCTCCTCCCTCCTCCTCCCTCCTCCCTCCTCCCTCCTCCTCCTCCCTCCTCCTCCTCCTCCCTCCTCCTCCTCCCTCCTCACTCCTCACTCCCTCACTCCTCCCTTACTCCTTACTCCCTCCTCCTCCCTCCCCCCCTCTCCTCCTCCCTCCTCACTCCTCCCTCCCTCCTCCCTCCTCACTCCCTCCTCCTCCCTTCCTCCCTCTCCTCACTCCCTCCTCCCTCCTCCCTCCTCCTCCCTCTCCTCCCTCCTCCTCCCTCCTCCTCCCTCCTCCCTCTCCTCCCTCCTCCTCCCTCCTCCTCCCTCCTCACTCCCTCCTCCCTCCTCCTCCCTCCTCCTCCCTCCTCCCTCTCCTCCCTCCTCCCTCCTCCCTCCCTCCCCTCCCTCCTCCTCCCTCCCTCCTCCCTCTCCTCCCTCCTCCTCCCTCCTCCTCCCTCCTCCCTCCTCCTCCCTCCTCCTCCCTCCTCCTCCCTCCTCCCTCTCCTCCCTCCTCCTCCCTCCCTCCTCCCTCTCCTCCCTCCTCCCTCCTCCCTCCCTCCTCCCTCCCTCCTCCCTCCTCCCTCCTCCCTCTCCTCCCTCCTCCTCCTCCTCCCTCCTCCCTCCTCCTCCCTCCTCCCTCCTCCTCTCCTCCTCCCTCCTCCCTCCTCCTCACTCCCTCCCTCCCTGCCCTCCTCCCTCCTCCCTCCTCACTCCCTCCTCCCTCCTCCCTCCTCCTCCCTCCTCCTCCCTCCTCACTCCCTCCTCCTCCTCCCTCCTCCCTCCTCCTCCTCCCTCCTCCCTCCTCCCTCCTCCCTCCTCCTCCTCCTCCCTCCTCCCTCCCTCCTCCCTCCTCCCTCCTCCCTCCTCACTCCCTCCTCCCTCCTCCCTCCTCCTCCTCCCTCCTCCCTCCCTCCTCCTCCCTCCCTCCTCACTCCCTCCTCCCTCCCTCCTCCCTCCTCCTCCCTCCTCACTCCCTCCTCCCTCCTCCCTCCTCCCTCCTCCCTCCTCCTCCTCCCTCCTCCTCCTCCCTCCTCCCTCCCTCCTCCCTCCTCCCTCCTCACTCCCTCCTCCCTCCCTCCTCCCTCCCTCCTCCCTCCTCCCTCCTCCTCCCTCCTCCTCCCTCCTCCCTCCTCCTCCTCCCTCCCTCCTCCTCCCTCCTCCCTCCCTCCTCCCTCCTCCCTCCTCCTCCCTCCTCCCTCCTCCTCCCTCCTCCCTCCTCCCTCCTCCCTCCCTCCTCCCTCCTCCCTCCTCCCTCCTCCTCCCTCCTCACTCCCTCCTCCCTCCCTCCTCCCTCCTCCCTCCTCACTCCCTCCTCCCTCCTCCTCCCTCCTCCCTCCCTCCTCCCTCCTCCCCTCCTCACTCCCTCCTCCCTCCTCCCTCCTCCCTCCTCCTCCCTCCTCACTCCCTCCTCCCTCCCTCCTCCCTCCTCCCTCCTCCCTCCTCACTCCCTCCTCCCTCCTCCCTCCTCCCTCCTCCTCCCTCCTCACTCCCTCCTCCCTCCTCCTCCCTCCTCCCTCCCTCCTCCCTCCTCACTCCCTCCTCCCTCCTCCCTCCTCCCTCCTCCCTCCCTCCTCCCTCCTCCCTCCTCCTCACTCCCTCCTCCCTCCTCCCTCCTCACTCCCTCCTCCCTCCTCCTCCCTCCTCCCTCCTCCCTCCTCCCTCCTCCCTCCTCCTCCCTCCTCCCTCTCCTCCCTCCTCCCTCCCTCCTCCCTCTCCTCCCTCCTCCTCCCTCCTCCTCCCTCCTCCCTCCCTCCTCCCTCCTCCCTCCCTCCTCCTCCCTCCTCCCTCTCCTCCCTCCTCCTCCCTCCTCCTCCCTCCTCCCTCCTCCTCCCTCCTCCCTCCCTCCTCCCTCCTCCCTCCTCACTCCCTCCTCCCTCCCTCCCTCCTCCCTCCTCACTCCCTCCTCCCTCCTCCTCCCTCCTCCCTCCTCCTCCCTCCTCACTCCCTCCTCCCTCCTCCTCCTCCCTCCTCCCTCCTCCTCCTCCCTCCTCCTCCTCCTCCTCCTCACTCCCTCCTCCCTCCCTCCTCCCTCCTCCCTCCTCCCTCCTCACTCCCTCCTCCCTCCTCCCTCCTCCTCCTCCCTCCTCCCTCCTCCTCCCTCCTCACTCCCTCCTCCCTCCTCCCTCCCTCCTCCCTCCTCCCTCCTCCTCCCTCCTCCTCCCTCCTCACTCCCTCCTCCCTCCTCCTCCTCCCTCCTCCCTCCTCCTCCTCCCTCCTCCTCCTCCCTCCTCCCTCCTCCCTCCCTCCTCCCTCCTCCCTCCTCCTCCCTCCTCACTCCCTCCTCCCTCCCTCCTCCCTCCTCCCTCCTCACTCCCTCCTCCCTCCTCCCTCCTCCTCCTCCCTCCTCCTCCTCCCTCCCTCCTCCCTCCTCCCTCCTCCTCCTCCTCCTCACTCCCTCCTCCCTCCCTCCTCCCTCCTCCCTCCTCCCTCCTCCTCCCTCCTCCTCCCTCCTCCCTCCTCCCTCCTCCTCCTCCCTCCTCCTCCTCCTCCCTCCTCCCTCCTCACTCCTCACTCCCTCACTCCTCCCTTACTCCTTACTCCCTCCTCCTCCCTCCCCCCCTCTCCTCCTCCCTCCTCACTCCTCCCTCCCTCCTCCCTCCTCACTCCCTCCTCCTCCCTTCCTCCCTCTCCTCACTCCCTCCTCCCTCCTCCCTCCTCCTCCCTCTCCTCCCTCCTCCTCCCTCCTCCTCCCTCCTCCCTCTCCTCCCTCCTCCTCCCTCCTCCTCCCTCCTCACTCCCTCCTCCCTCCTCCTCCCTCCTCCTCCCTCCTCCCTCTCCTCCCTCCTCCCTCCTCCCTCCCTCCCCTCCCTCCTCCTCCCTCCCTCCTCCCTCTCCTCCCTCCTCCTCCCTCCTCCTCCCTCCTCCCTCCTCCTCCCTCCTCCTCCCTCCTCCTCCCTCCTCCCTCTCCTCCCTCCTCCTCCCTCCCTCCTCCCTCTCCTCCCTCCTCCCTCCTCCCTCCCTCCTCCCTCCCTCCTCCCTCCTCCCTCCTCCCTCTCCTCCCTCCTCCTCCTCCTCCCTCCTCCCTCCTCCTCCCTCCTCCCTCCCTCCTCCCTCCTCCCTCCTCCCTCCTCCTCACTCCCTCCTCCCTCCCTCCTCCCTCCTCCCTCCTCACTCCCTCCTCCCTCCTCCCTCCTCCTCCCTCCTCCTCCCTCCTCACTCCCTCCTCCTCCTCCCTCCTCCCTCCTCCTCCTCCCTCCTCCCTCCTCCCTCCTCCCTCCTCCCTCCTCCTCCCTCCTCCCTCCCTCCTCCCTCCTCCCTCCTCCCTCCTCACTCCCTCCTCCCTCCTCCCTCCTCCTCCTCCCTCCTCCCTCCCTCCTCCCTCCCTCCCTCCTCACTCCCTCCTCCCTCCCTCCTCCCTCCTCCTCCCTCCTCACTCCCTCCTCCCTCCTCCCTCCTCCCTCCTCCCTCCTCCTCCTCCCTCCTCCTCCTCCCTCCTCCCTCCCTCCTCCCTCCTCCCTCCTCACTCCCTCCTCCCTCCCTCCCTCCTCCCTCCTCCCTCCTCCCTCCTCCTCCCTCCTCCTCCCTCCTCCCTCCTCCTCCTCCCTCCCTCCTCCTCCCTCCTCCCTCCCTCCTCCCTCCTCCCTCCTCCTCCCTCCTCCCTCCTCCTCCCTCCTCCCTCCTCCCTCCCTCCTCCCTCCTCCCTCCTCCCTCCTCCTCCCTCCTCACTCCCTCCTCCCTCCCTCCTCCCTCCTCCCTCCTCACTCCCTCCTCCCTCCTCCTCCCTCCTCCCTCCCTCCTCCCTCCTCCCTCCTCACTCCCTCCTCCCTCCTCCCTCCTCCCTCCTCCTCCCTCCTCACTCCCTCCTCCCTCCCTCCTCCCTCCTCCCTCCTCACTCCCTCCTCCCTCCTCCCTCCTCCCTCCTCCTCCCTCCTCACTCCCTCCTCCCTCCTCCTCCCTCCTCCCTCCCTCCTCCCTCCTCACTCCCTCCTCCCTCCTCCCTCCTCCCTCCTCCCTCCCTCCTCCCTCCTCCCTCCTCCTCACTCCCTCCCTCCCTCCTCCCTCCTCACTCCCTCCTCCCTCCTCCTCCCTCCTCCCTCCTCCCTCCTCCCTCCTCCCTCCTCCTCCCTCAGAGCTCAGGGGATTGTGGCTTACCTCTGATTGCTGTTGTCTGATCGCCGACTGTGAAAATGCTCCACCAAAACAACAACCAAACTTCCCACATTTTCATTCGGCTGAAAAGTCTTTTAAAGCTTCAAATCCAAACAAAAAAATCACAAACATCAACAAGTAAAAACCGTTAAACGTTTAGTGAAGATTTCCAGGTGAGTTGCCGTTCGTTGGTGACATTTTGTTGCATGTCAAAAAAATTAAAAAGTTCAAAGCTTTAAGAAAATCTCAAAAATATAAAAAGATAATAATCCACATTTAAAAGCGAAGCGTCCGATTGGCCCAGAGGAGCTGAAGATCGCCGAGGACATTCGAGAGACGACGGAGAGACCAAAGTCACAGTTCTATCCAGTTTAAGGGTCAGTTTTAGATCGGTTTTGGGTTTTCCAAGGTTTGGATCCCGTCCGTTTTTTGTTCGGGATCATCCAGAGTCCACTCCTGGTGTCTGCTGGGTAAAGGAGGAGGGGCCAGAGCAGAGGATCATGGGAGACGTAGGACGCGGCGCCGATGGTTGATCTGATAATCTGTTTATCTACAGCTGCTAATCCAGATCTACCTCAAGACCAGCCGGTTACCGGATTTAGAACCAAGTCTGAGCCAGGACTAAACCAGGACTGAACCAGGAACTAACCCTGTGTGTGGACTGAACCAGGAACTAACCCTGTGTCTGGACTGAACCAGGAACTAACCCTGTGTGTGGACTGAACCAGGAACTAACCCAGTGTGTGGACTGAACCAGGAACTAACCCTGTGTGTGGACTGAACCAGGAACTAACCCTGTGTGTGGACTGAACCAGGAACTAACCCTGTGTGTGGACTGAACCAGGAACTAACCCTGTGTGTGGACTGAACCAGTGTTAAAGTGGACCTGAACACAGCGTGTGAGGATCAATAATGCACTAAAAGGTCCCACAAGGGTCTGTTTAGGGACCTTTGCTGTTCAGCATTGTCATTGTCAATTCAATTTATTTTTAAACAGCTGTTTCCTCGAGGGGCCACAGTGAAAAACAGATTAAACAATGTCCTTAGACACATGTCCCAGTGTCCTCTGTCCTTAGACACATGTCCCAGTGTCCTCTATCCTTAGACACATGTCCCAGAGTCCTCTGTCCTTAGACACATGTCCCAGAGTCCTCTGTCCTTAGACACATGTCCCAGTGTCCTCTATCCTTAGACACATGTCCCAGAGTCCTCTGTCCTTAGACACATGTCCCAGAGTCCTCTGTCCTTAGACACATGTCCCAGTGTCCTCTGTCCTTAGACACATGTCCCAGAGTCCTCTGTCCTTAGACACATGTCCCAGAGTCCTCTGTCCTTAGACACATGTCCCAGAGTCCTCTGTCCTTAGACACATGTCCCAGAGTCCTCTGTCCTTAGACACATGTCCCAGTGTCCTCTGTCCTTAGACACATGTCCCAGAGTCCTCTGTCCTTAGACACATGTCCCAGAGTCCTCTGTCCTTAGCTCCTCCTTCTGCAGAAAAACTACCAAACCTTTTTGAGAAAAAGTATAAACCAGGAGGAGAACCGGTTCTCCTCCTGAAGAACCGGTTCTTCCAGACAGATGAAGAACCGTTCATATGGAGTGGAGACTGTTTCTCCAGGAGAGGATCATCTGGATCCACAGGAGTTTAAATGTGATTCTAAACTGGACAGGAGCCAGTGAAGAGACTCCAGCACCGGCGTAATGTGCTCTCTTCTTTTAGTTCCTGTTTGTAATCTTGCTGCTGCATTTTGAACCAGTTAAAGCTTTTTATGGAGCTTTTAGGACCTGCTGTGAGCAGGAGTTACAGGAGAATCGAGACGTTACAAATGCAGGAGACGTTTCAGCTTCACTTTCCTGCTGCTGTCAGACTGTGTAACAAACACTGCCCTGAACACGTGCAATACTGACTTAACCATGTGCAATACTGACTTAACCATGTGCAATACTGACTTAACCATGTGCAATACTGACTTAACCATGTGCAATACTGACTTAACCATGTGCAATACTGACTTAACCATGTGCAATACTGACTTGACCATGTGCAATTACTGTCGTACTCAGAAGCAATTAAGGCCATATTCATGTGCATATAACTGATGTAAATAAGAGTGTTTTGTTTACTTACCTACCATTAGTATTAGTATTATTTAGTCTTATGCTAGCTATTTTTACTTTACTTTATTTTATTACTTTATTTACTTTATTTTTCTACTCCATTCCCTATTAAGATATGAGAGGAGTTTTGTTAATTAGAGTTTTTTGTTTTGTTCATAAGAGTTCTTCTATTAAGAGTGTTTTTTTGAAACTTCCTATAATCTGTCCTTTCCTCCTGTTTCTACTGCAGTGGAAGGCTTCACTGCACAATGACCTCCAGCACAATGACCTCCAGCACAATGACCTCCAGCACAATGACCTCCAGCACAATGACCTCCAGCACAATGACCTCCAGCACAATGACCTCCTGCACAATGACCTCCAGCACAATGACCTCCTGCACAATGACCTCCAGCACAATGACCTCCAGCACAATGACCTCCAGCACAATGACCTCCTGCACAATGACCTCCAGCACAATGACCTCCTGCACAATGACCTCCAGCACAATGACCTCCAGCACAATGACCTCCAGCACAATGACCTCCTGCACAATGACCTCCAGCACAATGACCTCCTGCACAATGACCTCCAGCACAATGACCTCCAGCACAATGACCTCCAGCACAATGACCTCCTGCACAATGACCTCCAGCACAATGACCTCCTGCACAATGACCTCCAGCACAATGACCTCCAGCACAATGACCTCCAGCACAATGACATCCTGCACAATGACCTCCAGCACAATGACCTCCAGCACAATGACCTCCAGCACAATGACCTCCAGCACAATGACCTCCTGCACAATGACCTCCTGCACAATGACCTCCAGCACAATGACCTCCAGCTCAATGACCTCCAGCACAATGACCTCCTGCACAATGACCTCCAGCACAATGACCTCCAGCACAATGACCTCCAGCACAATGACATCCTGCACAATGACCTCCAGCACAATGACCTCCAGCACAATGACCTCCAGCACAATGACCTCCAGCACAATGACCTCCTGCACAATGACCTCCTGCACAATGACCTCCAGCACAATGACCTCCTGCACAATGACCTCCTGCACAATGACCTCCAGCACAATGACCTCCAGCACAATGACCTCCTGCACAATGACCTCCTGCACAATGACCTCCTGCACAATGACCTCCAGCACAATGACCTCCAGCACAATGACCTCCTGCACAATGACCTCCAGCACAATGACCTCCTGCACAATGACCTTCAGCACAATGACCTCCAGCACAATGACCTCCAGCACAATGACCTCCAGCACAATGACAGACAGAGTCAGTGTCAGTGTTCAGGAGGATGTCATTTGTCATGGTGACAAATGACATCCTCCTGAACACTGACACGGGCAAAGCCTCAGTCTTAATTCTGTTGGATCTGATGCTGCTTTTGACACTGTCCATCATGGGACCCTCTTACAGAGACTAGAGGACAGGGTGGGACCCTCTTACAGAGACTAGAGGACAGGGTGGGACCCTCTTACAGAGACTAGAGGACAGGGTGGGACCCTCTTACAGAGACTAGAGGACAGGGTGGGACCCTCTTACAGAGACTAGAGGACAGGGTGGGACCCTCTTACAGAGACTAGAGGACAGGGTGGGACCCTCTTACAGAGACTAGAGGACAGGGTGGGACCCTCTTACAGAGACTAGAGGACAGGGTGGGACCCTCTTACAGAGACTAGAGGACAGGGTGGGACCCTCTTACAGAGACTAGAGGACTGGGTGGGACCCTCTTACAGAGACTAGAGGACAGGGTGGGACCCTCTTACAGAGACTAGAGGACAGGGTGGGACCCTCTTACAGAGACTAGAGGACAGGGTGGGACCCTCTTACAGAGACTAGAGGACAGGGTGGGACCCTCTTACAGAGACTAGAGGACAGGGTGGGACCCTCTTACAGAGACTAGAGGACTGGGTGGGACCCTCTTACAGAGACTAGAGGACAGGGTGGGCATCACTGGCCCCGCCCTAAACTGGTGAAGACAGGAAGTACTTTGTGTCTCAGACCACATGACCCTGACCTGTGGAGCGCCCCAAGGGTCAGTCCTGGGTCCCCTTCTGTTCCACCTCTACATGCTGCTGTTAGGTCACATGACACACAGTGAACATGTGTCCAATCACAATGATGCAGACGAGTCAGATCTATGTTTCACTGTCACAGGTGAATCTGGACCATTCACTCTGTCACTGTATCAACAGATCAGTGTGTGGACCGGCCTCCTGCTGGTGCCAGAGTCAGGACTCCTGCTGGTGCTAGAGTCAGGACTCCTGCTGGTGCTAGAGTCAGGACTCCTGCTGGTGCTAGAGTCAGGACTCCTGCTGGTGCCAGAGTCAGGCCTCCTGCTGGTGCTAGAGTCAGGACTCCTGCTGGTGCTAGAGTCAGGCCTCCTGCTGGTGCCAGAGTCAGGACTCCTGCTGGTGCCAGAGTCAGGACTCCTGCTGGTGCTAGAGTCAGGACTCCTGCTGGTGCCAGAGTCAGGCCTCCTGCTGGTGCCAGAGTCAGGACTCCTGCTGGTGCTTGAGTCAGGACTCCTGCTGGTGCTTGAGTCAGGACTCCTGCTGGTGCTTGAGTCAGGACTCCTGCTGGTGCTTGAGTCAGGACTCCTGCTGGTGCTTGAGTCAGGACTCCTGCTGGTGCTAGAATCAGGACTACAACATGGCCACCACAATGAACAAATTACAAGTGTCTGTGTAACTTTCTGGGTCAAACGTTTGAGTTTGTTTGGTGTCGTCCTCACTCGTGGCCCATGTACATGTGATGTAAATGAGATGTAAATGTGATGTAAATGAGATGTAAATGTGATGTAAATGAGATGTAAATGTGATGTAAATGTGGTGTACATGTGATGTAAATGTGATGTAAATATGATGTAAATGTGATGTAAATGAGATGTAAATGTGATGTAAATGTGATGTAAATGAGATGTAAATGTGATGTAAATGTGATGTAAATATGATGTAAATGTGATGTAAATATGATGTAAATGTGATGTAAATGAGATGTAAATGTGGTGTACATGTGATGTAAATGTGATGTAAATGTGATGTAAATGTGATGTAAATGAGATGTAAATGTGATGTAAATGAGATGTAAATGTGATGTAAATGTGGTGTACATGTGATGTAAATGTAATGTAAATGAGATGTAAATGTGATGTAAATGTGATGTAAATATGATGTAAATGTGATGTAAATATGATGTAAATGTGATGTAAATGAGATGTAAATGTGATGTAAATGTGATGTAAATATGATGTAAATGTGATGTAAATGAGATGTAAATGTGGTGTACATGTGATGTAAATCTGATGTAAATGTGATGTAAATGTGATGTAAATGTGATGTAAATGTGATGTAAATGTGATGTAAATGAGATGTAAATGTGGTGTACATGTGATGTAAATGTGATGTAAATGAGATGTAAATGTGATGTAAATGAGATGTAAATGAGATGTAAATGTGATGTAAATGTGATGTAAATGTGATGTAAATGTGATGTAAATGTGGTGTAAATGTGATGTAAATGAGATGTAAATGAGATGTAAATGAGATATAAATGTGATCTAAATGTGATGTAAATGTGGTGTAAATGTGATGTAAATTAGATGTAAATGAGATGTAAATGTGATGTAAATGTGATGTAAATGTGATGTAAATGAGATGTAAATGAGATGTAAATGTGGTGTACATGTGATGTAAATGTGATGTAAATGAGATGTAAATGTGATATAAATGTGATGTAAATGAGATGTAAATGTGATGTAAATGTGATGTAAATGTGATGTAAATGTGATGTAAATGAGATGTAAATGTGATGTAAATGTGATGTAAATGTGATGTAAATGTGGTGTAAATGTGATGTAAATATGATGTAAATGTGATGTAAATGAGATGTAAATGTGATGTAAATGTGATGTAAATGTGATGTAAATATGATGTAAATGTGATGTAAATGAGATGTAAATGTTATGTAAATGTGATGTAAATGTGATGTAAATATGATGTAAATGTGATGTAAATATGATGTAAATGTGATGTAAATATGATGTAAATGTGATGTAAATGAGATGTAAATGTGATGTAAATGTGATGTAAATATGATGTAAATGTGATGTAAATATGATGTAAATGTGATGTAAATATGATGTAAATGTGATGTAAATGAGATGTAAATGAGATATAAATGTGATCTAAATGTGATGTAAATGTGGTGTAAATGTGATGTAAATGAGATGTAAATGAGATGTAAATGTGATGTAAATGTGATGTAAATGTGATGTAAATGTGATGTAAATGAGATGTAAATGTGATGTAAATGTGGTGTACATGTGATGTAAATGTGATGTAAATGAGATGTAAATGTGATATAAATGTGGTGTAAATGTGATGTAAATGAGATGTAAATGTGATGTAAATGTGGTGTAAATGTGATGTAAATGTGATGTAAATGTGATGTAAATGAGATGTAAATGTGATGTAAATGTGATGTAAATGTGATGTAAATGTGATGTAAATGTGGTGTAAATGTGATGTAAATATGATGTAAATGTGATGTAAATGAGATGTAAATGTGATGTAAATGTGATGTAAATGTGATGTAAATATGATGTAAATGTGATGTAAATGAGATGTAAATGTTATGTAAATGTGATGTAAATGTGATGTAAATATGATGTAAATGTGATGTAAATATGATGTAAATGTGATGTAAATGAGATGTAAATGTGGTGTACATGTGATGTAAATGTGATGTAAATGAGATGTAAATGTGATGTAAATGAGATGTAAATGAGATGTAAATGTGATGTAAATGTGATGTAAATGTGATGTAAATGTGATGTAAATGTGGTGTAAATGTGATGTAAATGTGGTGTAAATGTGATGTAAATGAGATGTAAATGAGATGTAAATGAGATATAAATGTGATCTAAATGTGATGTAAATGTGGTGTAAATGTGATGTAAATGAGATGTAAATGAGATGTAAATGTGATGTAAATGTGATGTAAATGTGATGTAAATGAGATGTAAATGTGATGTAAATGAGATGTAAATGTGGTGTACATGTGATGTAAATGTGATGTAAATGAGATGTAAATGTGATATAAATGTGATGTAAATGAGATGTAAATGTGATGTAAATGTGGTGTAAATGTGATGTAAATGTGGTGTACATGTGATGTAAATGTGATGTAAATGAGATGTAAATGAGATGTAAATGTGATGTAAATGTGATGTAAATGTGATGTAAATGTGATGTAAATGTGGTGTAAATGTGATGTAAATGTGGTGTAAATGTGATGTAAATGAGATGTAAATGAGATGTAAATGAGATATAAATGTGATCTAAATGTGATGTAAATGTGGTGTAAATGTGATGTAAATGAGATGTAAATGAGATGTAAATGTGATGTAAATGTGATGTAAATGTGATGTAAATGTGATGTAAATGAGATGTAAATGTGATGTAAATGAGATGTAAATGTGGTGTACATGTGATGTAAATGTGATGTAAATGAGATGTAAATGTGGTGTAAATGTGATGTAAATGTGGTGTACATGTGATGTAAATGTGATGTAAATGAGATGTAAATGAGATGTAAATGTGATGTAAATGTGATGTAAATGTGATGTAAATGTGATGTAAATGTGGTGTAAATGTGATGTAAATGTGGTGTAAATGTGATGTAAATGAGATGTAAATGAGATGTAAATGAGATATAAATGTGATCTAAATGTGATGTAAATGTGGTGTAAATGTGATGTAAATGAGATGTAAATGAGATGTAAATGTGATGTAAATGTGATGTAAATGTGATGTAAATGTGATGTAAATGTGGTGTAAATGTGATGTAAATGTGGTGTAAATGTGATGTAAATGAGATGTAAATGAGATGTAAATGTGATGTAAATGTGGTGTAAATGTGATGTAAATGTGGTGTAAATGTGATGTAAATGTGATGTAAATGAGATGTAAATGTGATATAAATGTGATGTAAATGAGATGTAAATGTGATGTAAATGTGATGTAAATGTGATGTAAATGTGGTGTACATGTGATGTAAATGTGATGTAAATGAGATGTAAATGTGATATAAATGTGATGTAAATGTGATGTAAATGTGATGTAAATGTGATGTAAATGAGATGTAAATGTGATGTAAATGTGATGTAAATGTGATGTAAATGTGATGTAAATGTGGTGTAAATGTGATGTAAATATGATGTAAATGTGATGTAAATGAGATGTAAATGTGATGTAAATGTGATGTAAATATGATGTAAATGTGATGTAAATGAGATGTAAATGTGGTGTAAATGAGATGTAAATGTGGTGTAAATGTGATGTAAATGTGATGTAAATGTGATGTAAATGAGATGTAAATGAGATGTAAATGTGTTGTAAATGTGATGTAAATGTGATGTAAATGTGATGTAAATGAGATGTAAATGTGATGTAAATGTGATGTAAATGTGATGTAAATGTGATGTAAATGAGATGTAAATGTGATGTAAATGTGATGTAAATGTGATGTAAATGTGATGTAAATGAGATGTAAATGTGATGTAAATGTGGTGTACATGTGATGTAAATGTGATGTAAATGAGATGTAAATGTGATATAAATGTGGTGTAAATGTGATGTAAATGAGATGTAAATGTGATGTAAATGTGGTGTAAATGTGATGTAAATGTGATGTAAATGTGATGTAAATGAGATGTAAATGTGATGTAAATGTGATGTAAATGTGATGTAAATGTGGTGTAAATGTGATGTAAATATGATGTAAATGTGATGTAAATGAGATGTAAATGTGATGTAAATGTGATGTAAATGTGATGTAAATATGATGTAAATGTGATGTAAATGAGATGTAAATGTTATGTAAATGTGATGTAAATGTGATGTAAATATGATGTAAATGTGATGTAAATGAGATGTAAATGTGATGTAAATGTGATGTAAATGTGATGTAAATGAGATGTAAATGTGGTGTAAATGTGATGTAAATGTGGTGTACATGTGATGTAAATGTGATGTAAATGTGATGTAAATGTGATGTAAATGTGATGTAAATGAGATGTAAATGTGATGTAAATGTGATGTAAATGTGATGTAAATGTGATGTAAATGTGGTGTAAATGTGATGTAAATATGATGTAAATGTGATGTAAATGTGATGTAAATGTGATGTAAATGTGATGTAAATATGATGTAAATGTGATGTAAATGAGATGTAAATGTGGTGTAAATGAGATGTAAATGTGGTGTAAATGTGATGTAAATGTGATGTAAATGTGATGTAAATGAGATGTAAATGAGATGTAAATGTGTTGTAAATGTGATGTAAATGTGATGTAAATGTGATGTAAATGAGATGTAAATGTGATGTAAATGTGATGTAAATGTGATGTAAATGTGATGTAAATGAGATGTAAATGTGATGTAAATGTGATGTAAATGTGATGTAAATGTGATGTAAATGAGATGTAAATGTGATGTAAATGTGGTGTACATGTGATGTAAATGTGATGTAAATGAGATGTAAATGTGATATAAATGTGGTGTAAATGTGATGTAAATGAGATGTAAATGTGATGTAAATGTGGTGTAAATGTGATGTAAATGTGATGTAAATGTGATGTAAATGAGATGTAAATGTGATGTAAATGTGATGTAAATGTGATGTAAATGTGATGTAAATGTGGTGTAAATGTGATGTAAACATGATGTAAATGTGATGTAAATGAGATGTAAATGTGATGTAAATGTGATGTAAATGTGATGTAAATATGATGTAAATGTGATGTAAATGAGATGTAAATGTTATGTAAATGTGATGTAAATGTGATGTAAATATGATGTAAATGTGATGTAAATATGATGTAAATGTGATGTAAATGAGATGTAAATGTTATGTAAATGTGATGTAAATGTGATGTAAATATGATGTAAATGTGATGTAAATATGACGTAAATGTGATGTAAATGAGATGTAAATGTGGTGTACATGTGATGTAAATGTGATGTAAATGAGATGTGAATGTGATGTAAATGAGATGTAAATGAGATGTAAATGTGATGTAAATGTGATGTAAATGTGATGTAAATGTGATGTAAATGTGGTGTAAATGTGATGTAAATGTGGTGTAAATGTGATGTAAATGAGATGTAAATAAGATGTAAATGTGATGTAAATGAGATGTAAATGTGGTGTACATGTGATGTAAATGTGATGTAAATGAGATGTAAATGTGATATAAATGTGATGTAAATGAGATGTAAATGTGATGTAAATGTGATGTAAATGAGATGTAAATGTGGTGTACATGTGATGTAAATGTGATGTAAATGAGATGTAAATGAGATGTAAATGTGATGTAAATGTGATGTAAATGTGATGTAAATGTGATGTAAATGTGGTGTAAATGTGATGTAAATGTGGTGTAAATGTGATGTAAATGAGATGTAAATGAGATGTAAATGAGATATAAATGTGATCTAAATGTGATGTAAATGTGGTGTAAATGTGATGTAAATGAGATGTAAATGAGATGTAAATGTGATGTAAATGTGATGTAAATGTGATGTAAATGAGATGTAAATGTGATGTAAATGAGATGTAAATGTGGTGTACATGTGATGTAAATGTGATGTAAATGAGATGTAAATGTGATATAAATGTGATGTAAATGAGATGTAAATGTGATGTAAATGTGATGTAAATGAGATGTAAATGTGGTGTACATGTGATGTAAATGTGATGTAAATGAGATGTAAATGAGATGTAAATGTGATGTAAATGTGATGTAAATGTGATGTAAATGTGGTGTAAATGTGATGTAAATGAGATGTAAATGAGATGTAAATGTGATCTAAATGTGATGTAAATGTGATGTAAATGTGATGTAAATGAGATGTAAATGTGATGTAAATGTGGTGTAAATGTGATGTAAATGTGGTGTAAATGTGATGTAAATGAGATGTAAATGAGATGTAAATGTGATGTAAATGTGGTGTAAATGTGATGTAAATGTGGTGTAAATGTGATGTAAATGTGATGTAAATGAGATGTAAATGTGATATAAATGTGATGTAAATGAGATGTAAATGTGATGTAAATGTGATGTAAATGTGATGTAAATGTGGTGTACATGTGATGTAAATGTGATGTAAATGAGATGTAAATGTGATATAAATGTGATGTAAATGTGATGTAAATGTGATGTAAATGTGATGTAAATGAGATGTAAATGTGATGTAAATGTGATGTAAATGTGATGTAAATGTGATGTAAATGTGGTGTAAATGTGATGTAAATATGATGTAAATGTGATGTAAATGAGATGTAAATGTGATGCAAATGTGATGTAAATATGATGTAAATGTGATGTAAATGAGATGTAAATGTGGTGTAAATGAGATGTAAATGTGGTGTAAATGTGATGTAAATGTGATGTAAATGTGATGTAAATGAGATGTAAATGAGATGTAAATGAGATGTAAATGTGATGTAAATGTGATGTAAATGTGATGTAAATGAGATGTAAATGTGATGTAAATGAGATGTAAATGTGGTGTACATGTGATGTAAATGTGATGTAAATGAGATGTAAATGTGATATAAATGTGATGTAAATGAGATGTAAATGTGATGTAAATGTGGTGTAAATGTGGTGTAAATGTGATGTAAATGTGGTGTACATGTGATGTAAATGTGATGTAAATGAGATGTAAATGAGATGTAAATGTGATGTAAATGTGGTGTAAATGTGATGTAAATGTGGTGTACATGTGATGTAAATGTAATGTAAATGAGATGTAAATGTGATGTAAATGTGATGTAAATGTGATGTAAATGTGATGTAAATGTGGTGTAAATGTGATGTAAATGTGGTGTAAATGTGATGTAAATGAGATGTAAATGAGATGTAAATGAGATATAAATGTGATCTAAATGTGATGTAAATGTGGTGTAAATGTGATGTAAATGAGATGTAAATGAGATGTAAATGTGATGTAAATGTGATGTAAATGTGATGTAAATGTGATGTAAATGAGATGTAAATGTGATGTAAATGAGATGTAAATGTGGTGTACATGTGATGTAAATGTGATGTAAATGAGATGTAAATGTGATATAAATGTGATGTAAATGAGATGTAAATGTGATGTAAATGTGGTGTAAATGTGATGTAAATGTGGTGTACATGTGATGTAAATGTGATGTAAATGAGATGTAAATGTGATATAAATGTGATGTAAATGAGATGTAAATGTGATGTAAATGTGATGTAAATGTGATGTAAATGTGGTGTACATGTGATATAAATGTGATGTAAATGAGATGTAAATGTGATGTAAATGTGGTGTAAATGTGATGTAAATGTGATGTAAATGTGATGTAAATGTGATGTAAATGAGATGTAAATGTGATGTAAATGTGATGTAAATGTGATGTAAATGTGATGTAAATGTGGTGTAAATGTGATGTAAATATGATGTAAATGTGATGTAAATGAGATGTAAATGTGATGTAAATGTGATGTAAATGTGATGTAAATATGATGTAAATGTGATGTAAATGAGATGTAAATGTGGTGTAAATGAGATGTAAATGTGGTGTAAATGTGATGTAAATGTGATGTAAATGTGATGTAAATGAGATGTAAATGAGATGTAAATGTGTTGTAAATGTGATGTAAATGTGATGTAAATGTGATGTAAATGAGATGTAAATGTGATGTAAATGTGATGTAAATGTGATGTAAATGTGATGTAAATGAGATGTAAATGTGGTGTAAATGTGATGTAAATGAGATGTAAATGTGATGTAAATGTGATGTAAATGAGATGTAAATGAGATGTAAATGAGATGTAAATGATATGTAAATGTGTTGTAAATGTGATGTAAATGTGATGTAAATGTGATATAAATGAGATGTAAATGAGATGTAAATGAGATGTAAATGTGATGTAAATGTGATGTAAATGTGATGTAAATGTGATGTAAATGTGATGTAAATGAGATGTAAATGTGATGTAAATGTGATGTAAATGTGATGTAAATGTGATGTAAATATGATGTAAATGTGATGTAAATGAGATGTAAATGTGATGTAAATGTGATGTAAATGTGATGTAAATATGATGTAAATGTGATGTAAATGAGATGTAAATGTGGTGTAAATGAGATGTAAATGTGGTGTAAATGTGATGTAAATGTGATGTAAATGAGATGTAAATGAGATGTAAATGTGTTGTAAATGTGATGTAAATGTGATGTAAATGTGATGTAAATGAGATGTAAATGTGATGTAAATGTGATGTAAATGTGATGTAAATGTGGTGTAAATGTGATGTAAATGAGATGTAAATGTGATGTAAATGTGATGTAAATGAGATGTAAATGATATGTAAATGTGTTGTAAATGTGATGTAAATGTGATGTAAATGTGATGTAAATGTGATGTAAATGTGATGTAAATGAGATGTAAATGAGATGTAAATGTGATGTAAATGTGATGTAAATGTGATGTAAATGAGATGTAAATGTGATGTAAATGTGATGTAAATGAGATCTAAATGTGATGTAACTGTGATGTAAATGAGATGTAAATGAGATGTAAATGTGATGTAAATGATATGTAAATGAGATGTAAATGTGATGTAAATGAGATCTAAATGTGATGTAAATGTGGGCCACAGCTGTGGCCCAGAGCCGGGCCGGGTCTGGTCTGACTCTAACTGGATTTAGACAAGTTTAATCTGGTTTCATCTGGTTTTCCTCAGACGCTCATTCGTTTCTCTGACAGAAGCTAAGCTAATGCTAACGCTAACGCTGAGTCATGATCCAAACACGATGAACCAATATGAGCGTTGGCTCCAATGAGAGTTCCACGAAGCTCAGGGCTTTTTCTGACCAGCAGCTCCAGAAGAAACAAACACAAGACTAAACCACCGAAGAGTAAATCAAAAAGACATAAACGTAACTTAATACAAATAAAACCACGGCACGTTTGAATTAACATAAAAGTTCATCTGCTTTAAAGTTGATCAAATTTGTCCCATTTCCAAATTATGTGGTCAGTCTCTGTGCTGCGGTCACAGCAGTAGAGCCCTCACTCCCAGCTACACTCAGCTCTGATGATTTCCTCCTATTTTTTAATAATAAAATAAAAACAATCAGAGATAAATGAGATAAAATGACTCCCACTTTTCTCCCTGAACTAGCCCAAGCTGTAAATCTAACGTCCCATATAAATCCAGCTGTGACTTTAGAAATGTTCAGCTGTTGATCAAGAGAGAGAACTTCAGCCCTTATGTCCTCTAAAAGCTCCACTTGTGTCCTAGACCCCATTCCAAGCTCCTCAAAGACATTCTCCCCCTAATTATAGACCCTATTCTTAATATAATAAATACTTCAGTAGAAAGTGCTTATGTTCCAGCAGGGTCCAGAGCCCACCACAGCAGGGTCCAGAGCCCACCACAGCAGGGTCCAGAGCCCACCACAGCAGGGTCCAGAGCCCACCACAGCAGGGTTCAGAGCCCACCACAGCAGGGTTCAGAGCCCACCACAGCAGGGTTCAGAGCCCACCACAGCAGGGTCCAGAGCCCACCACAGCAGGGTCCAGAGCCCACCACAGCAGGGTCCAGAGCCCACCACAGCAGGGTTCAGAGCCCACCACAGCAGGGTTCAGAGCCCACCACAGCAGGGTCCAGAGCCCACCACAGCAGGGTTCAGAGCCCACCACAGCAGGGTTCAGAGCCCACCACAGCAGGGTCCAGAGCCTACCACAGCAGGGTCCAGAGCCCACCACAGCAGGGTTCAGAGCCCACCACAGCAGGGTCCAGAGCCCACCACAGCAGGGTCCAGAGCCTACCACAGCAGGGTCCAGAGCCCACCACAGCAGGGTCCAGAGCCCACCACAGCAGGGTTCAGAGCCCACCACAGCAGGGTTCAGAGCCCACCACAGCAGTGAAACTGCACTAGTTAAAGTCACAAATGATTTGTCATTAGCCGCTGATGATGGACTGGTCTCAGTCCTGGTTCTGACCTCAGCGTTTGACCATCGACCACAACATTCTACTGCAGAGGTTAGAATGTGATGTAGGTGTCAGAGGCCCCGCCCTCAGAGGCCCCGCCCTCAGAGGCCCCGCCCTCAGCTGCTTTACATCCCATTTATCTGATTGGTACCAGTTTGTTCATGTAAACCAGAGCTCCTCACCTTGTTCTAAAGTAATTTACGGTGTGCCACAGGGGTCAGTACTCGGTCCAATTCTGTTTCCTCTTTACATGCTGCCGTTAGGTCACATGATCAGGTCACATGATCAGACAGACTTAGAGCTCGTGTGAAGGAGATAAAAACCTGGAGGACACTTAATGATCTGCTTCTTAACCCTGAACAAACCGAGGTCATTGTGCTGGAGGTCATTGTGCAGGAGGTCATTGTGCTGGAGGTCATTGTGCTGGAGGTCCTTGTGCTGGAGGTCCTTGTGCTGGAGGTCCTTGTGCTGGAGGTCATTGTGCTGGAGGTCATTGTGCTGGAGGTCATTGTGCTGGAGGTCATTGTGCTGGAGGTCATTGTGCTGGAGGTCATGGTGCTGGAGGTCATGGTGCTGGAGGTCATGGTGCTGGAGGTCATGGTGCTGGCGGTCATGGTGCTGGAGGTCATTGTGCTGGAGGTCACTGTGCAGGAGGTCACTGTGCTGGAGGTCCTTGTGCTGGAGGTCCTTGTGCTGGAGGTCCTTGTGCTGGAGGTCATTGTGCAGGAGGTCATTGTGCTGGAGGTCATTGTGCAGGAGGTCATTGTGCTGGAGGTCATTGTGCTGGAGGTCATTGTGCTGGAGGTCATTGTGCAGGAGGTCATTGTGCTGGAGGTCATTGTGCTGGAGGTCATTGTGCAGGAGGTCATTGTGCTGGAGGTCATTGTGCAGGAGGTCATTGTGCTGGAGGTCATTGTGCTGGAGGTCATTGTGCTGGAGGTCATTGTGCAGGAGGTCATTGTGCTGGAGGTCATTGTGCTGGAGGTCATTGTGCTGGAGGTCATTGTGCAGGAGGTCATTGTGCTGGAGGTCATTGTGCTGGAGGTCATGGTGCTGGAGGTCATTGTGCTGGAGGTCATTGTGCTGGAGGTCATTGTGCAGGAGGTCATTGTGCTGGAGGTCATTGTGCTGGAGGTCATTGTGCTGGCGGTCATTGTGCTGAAGGTCCTTGTGCTGAAGGTCCTTGTGCTGGAGGTCATTGTGCTGAAGGTCATGGTGCTGGAGGTCATTGTGCAGGAGGTCATTGTGCTGGAGGTCATTGTGCTGGAGGTCATTGTGCTGGAGGTCATTGTGCTGGAGGTCATGGTGCTGAAGGTCATTGTGCTGAAGGTCCTTGTGCTGGAGGTCATGGTGCTGAAGGTCATTGTGCAGGAGGTCATTGTGCTGAAGGTCATTGTGCAGATAGTCCCACTGAAGCCTCCAGTTCTACTGTAAGAAACCTCAGAGTCTGATTGGACCAGGAGCTCTCATTTAAAGCTCATATAAATCACATCAGTAAAACAGACTCTTTCCATTTGCGCAACAAGAGCCAAAATCAGAAGAATCCGGCCTAAAAGTGAAGCTGAAACGTCTCCTGCATTTGTAACGTCTCGATTCTCCTGTAACTCCTGCTCACAGCAGGTCCTAAAAGATCCATAAAAAGCTTTAACTGGTTGAAAATGCAGCAGCAAGATTACAAACAGGAACAAAAAGAAGAGAGCACATTACGCCGGTGCTGGAGTCTCTTCACTGGCTCCTGTCCTGTTTAGAATCACATTTAAACTCCTCCTCCTGATTTACAAAGCCATAAATGACATGGCCCCTCCCACCTCAAAGATGCTATAGAACCATATCATCCAATCAGAGCTCTTCGCTCTCAATGCTGGACTTCTGGTGGTGCCAAGAGTCTCTAAAAGCACAGTAGGAGGTGGAGTCCTGTCCATGTTAAAGAGGCGACACAGTCTCTTCATTTAAGTCCAGGCTTAAACGTTCCTCTTTGAAATCAGCCTGGAAGACCTAACTCCACCATCTACGTCAAGGCCTCATGGAAGGACACGCCTCTCCCAGAGCCATCATCGCACTCAAGCGGGCGTGGCCTGGGCGTGGCCTGTCCGTCTGTGAGAGTCAGATCCCTTACTTCACCATGGACTCTCCCAGGTTTCTGCGCTTATCCCAAAGAGGTTATGCAGTTTTTCCTGGTCAAAGAAGGAGGGTGAAAGGTCAGAAGGAGGGTGAAAGGACAGAAGGAGGGTGAAAGGACAGAAGGAGGGTGAAAGGACAGAAGGAGGGTGAAAGGTCAGAAGGAGGGTGAAAGGTCAGAAAGAGGGTGAAAGGTCAGGGGGCGTCTGTACCATGGCCCTCGCACCTGCTCCTCATCCCCAATCAACGCTCCCAGTGACTCCTCCTCTGCTCCATCAGCACCAGGCGGTCGCATTTAAGCCTCAGGCAGATGGCTCGGCCGCTCAAACCGTACTGCGACTGATATTATGTCAGAGTTCATATCAGATGACCCTCCGTGTCCCCCTAACGGGGCCCCGGGCCCTCCCGCGGTCCTCCGGCTTCGGAAGAGCGCCTCCACCTGACCCGATGGAAGAGCTGAGCGTCTCGCCGCGTCCTCTCATCACAGGACTCCTCACTTCTGCTCGAAACGCTCCATCCTCCAGCCGCGCGCCCCGCGGCACGAACCAGGAAATCATCAGCCGCTCCGCGCACGCTGCGGTGCCGCGGCGCCTCCTCCACATCGAGCGTCGGGACGTGTCCTTCACGCGGCTCCTCCCGCGCCACAGCGTCTCCACCGGATCACACTGACACCGGGTCCAGCTGCATCGCTCAGCAGCTCCAGAACACGCTCCTCTCCACGTCAGGCTCCAACACCACGCGGCAGCGCTCTGGCCTCGACTCCAGGGGCCTGTCCCAGGCCCGCCGCTGGCCATACGGGGCCCCCGGGCCGAACGCCCAGCGATGTCCCCAGTCGAAATTAAGTATTTTTTAAATTGTCTTCATCTCTTGAATATTGCTTGAATCACAATCTTAAGCAAGATTTCAAGGTTCTCAACTACAGTGTCTCCAACAATCTAACTTTTCGTCTTTTCATTCCTAACATCCTTGCCCCGCCCTCTCACCTCTCGCCCTCACGCCTCACGCCCTCACGCCTCACGCCCTCTCGCCCTCACGCCTCACGCCCTCTCGCCCTCACGCCTCACGCCCTCTCGCCCTCACGCCCTCTCGCCCTCACGCCCTCTCGCCTCACGTCCTCACGCCTCACGCCCTCTCGCCTCACGCCCCCTCACGCCCTCTCACGCCCTCTCGCCTCACGCCCTCTCACCTCAGGCCCTCTCACGCCCTCTCGCCTCACGCCCTCTCACCTCAGGCCCTCTCACGCCCTCTCGCCTCACGCCCTCTCACCTCACGCCCTCTCACGCCCTCTCGCCTCACGCCCTCTCACCTCAGGCCCTCTCACGCCCTCTCGCCTCACGCCCTCTCACCTCACGCCCTCTCACGCCCTCTCACGCCCTCTCACGCCCTCTCACGCCCTCTCACGCCCTCTCACGCCCTCTCACCTCAGGCCCTCATGTTGGACAGATCGAGGCAGCTCCATGCACTGCACATATCGTGCCATTCATTCCTTTAGGGCTTTTATTCAGCTCGGTCCAGTCTCATTCATCAGAAGTGTATCCGCTCCTCAGATTTCCCAAACACTCTGTGGGTTTATTCATAAAAAAATATATAATCAAACAATAAAATAAAATGCTCTGCATGTCTCAGACTGATATTCAGGAGGAATGGGTCATGTGGCCAGTCCGCAGGCGCACCACAATCCCCCGGTCCAAAAGACAACTGTTACGTCGCATCATGTACTATATATTCACGTTTAAAATATCCCACGTTACACCTCGGGCTCACGACGGCGCAGCCAGCCAAGGACAAACTTCCCAAATTTCAGGGCAGCTCCCTTTCTGGAGCACCTTTTATAGCCCGAAAGTACGAGAATTCTAGTCATGCTACACTCACTGTCGCTAAGCGATCAGGGCAAGCGCTGCACAAAAAGACCCGCGATTCAATTCAAACTGCCTGGTCAAGCCGGCTTACTCGCACATGTGCGTATCAGGAGCTGCAGCACCGGTCCAGTCTGTCCAGCCCCACAGACTGTTCCTTTACTGTCCCTCTGCTCGCTCCGGGCCCCTCTGGCTGTTTTCATGGGCCAAATCGGTTCCTCCAAGGCCATCTTACTTCAGAGTTCATTCCACACTGCGTGACCTGGCTAGCTTCGCCCCTCCCCTCTCTACTCATCTGTTTGGCGACTGCGTCGGCCCCACCTCACTTCCGGTCCCGCCTCCTCCACGAGTGGAACGGTTTTTAATTTTTCCATGACAAATCATTCCGTCTCCGACTCCCGGCGCTTTTACACGGTCGCTCCGCCTCCTCTGGTTTGGGGGGTGTTAAAACTCTATTATAATCTAAGGCCTGCCGGCACCTGCCGTCTACCGGCGCTCTCAGCCCACGCTCTCCCGTCTACCCCGGCTCTTCCCCAGCGCAACTGCGTGCACGCTCCGCCGTCTGCTCGGCGCTCTCCGGTCATCTGCCGCCCCCTTTCTTTTTGGGGGGAATCACAACTCTATTATAATTTAACTTTGAAGGTAAAGCCCCTGCATCATCACAGCACACCTGGCTCTGAGGGCATCGGGTAAATTCCCAATCGGGTCAAACCACGGCGCACTTCATTCCCCGCTGTTCCTAACTCCAGAGGCAGCCCATGACAGCAGCACCCTGGTTTCGGAAATACCCGAAGGTAACATCGATCCTATTCAATCCGCCCCCTCGTCTCACCGGGCACCGGGTTAGAATAGGAGCCGCTACATCCGCGGCCACTCAGGGCACATCCTCCACAGCCCTCTAACAACTCGGGCGACAGTCCCTTTCGCCCATGCCCGTACGTTCGTCCCGACCTGCCTCCAATCCTGGTGGTTCAACGCTCCTCACATCTCCAGTAAGTCTCGTCTCGCAACAAATACTGGTGGTGGTTCATATTTCCTCATTACCTGTTCCTTAGCGGCATCCTCTAGCTCTCCACGTGTCTACGTCATTTCTTATCTACTCCCAGGTGCTTCATATTCCTGTCCTCGGTCCTTCACCACTTCTCCGTGAATAGATGCCTCCATTTCAGACGCTTATAGTTTTCAGGGCTTCGCCCCGTACTCTCCCGTCACTACGCATCCGCCCCTCTCGGGCCTCCGCCCCTCTCGGGCCACCACGTGATCAATGGCGGCCTCGTGGCCTGACCAGTCTACTCTATACTAAGTATCTGCCGTCCCGTTCTTTCTGAGTATCAGTAATAACCTCGGCGCAGCTGCTCAGACCCCGGAGTTTTTGGGGGGAGACATCTAATACAAATAGATCATGGAGTGCCCATGATTGCAACGTCTTCCGCCGGGGTCTGAGCGCCAAATAACTCGTGAATAAATCCATCCATCCATCCTCGTGGTCTCTTTGTCTCTCCAGGGTGAAATGACTTATGGTCAGACTAGTTAGGAACAGAAACATAAACCCACAGCTTCAGCTCCGCTGCCCTAGCAGCAACTCAGGGGGAAGTATGAGCTCTGTCCTCTTCTTCTGACTTATTCTATCAAACAATATTTATTTTTTAATTCCACTTGCAAACTGTTCTCTGCCTTCTTTGTCTCACTCCTGAGGACCTGTGGACCCAGATGTCCCTCTCCTGGTGAAGTGTCCCTGCCCCGTGTGGACGGTCCCTCATCTGCCTGAAGAGTGGCTCCAGCTCCAGTCTCCCTCACGTCTGTGAGAGTCACATCCTCCTTCATCTGGAACTAACCCAGGTTTATACTTTGTCCCAAGGAGGGTTTTTGTAGTTTTTCCTGCAGAAGGAGGAGCTAAGGACAGAAGGAGGGTCTAAGGACAGAAGGAGGGTCTAAGGACAGAAGGAGGGTCTAAGGACAGAAGGAGGGTCTAAGGACAGAAGGAGGGTCTAAGGACAGAAGGAGGAGCTAAGGACAGAAGGAGGGTCTAAGGACAGAAGGAGGAGCTAAGGATAGAAGGAGGAGCTAAGGACAGAAGGAGGAGCTAAGGACAGAAGGAGGAGCTAAGGACAGAGGACTCTGGGACATCGTCCCTCGCCACCACAGACATTGTTGATTCATTTCTCACTGTCGCCCTCAGAGGAAACTGTTGTTGTGATTTTGGACGTTACAAAAATACATTGAATTGAATTGAAACCTCTGTACTGCGGTCAGGAGATTACTGGGCAGGGGAAGAATGTAACACTGAGTTTGGGGAGGAGTTTGGGGAGGAGTTTGGGGAGGAGTTTGGGGAGGAGTTTGGGGAGGAGTTTGGGGAGGAGTTTGGGGAGGAGTTTGGGGAGGCCATGGAGGAGAACTATCGGTCGGCCCCAAAGAAATTCTGTCAAACCGTCCGGTGCCTCAGGAGGAGGAAGCAGTGCTTCACCAACACTGTTTACGGTGCAGGTGGAGACCTGCTGACCTCTGACCTCTGACCTGGACTGAGGATGTGGTCAGACGGTGGAAGGACTTTGAGGACCTCTTTAATCCCACTGTCATGTCTTCTGAAGAGGAAGCAGAGACTGAGGACTCAGAGACTCGTCCATCACCCGAGCTGAAGTCACTGAGGTTGTTGGCTCCTCAGTGGCTCCTCAGTGGCTCCTCAGTGGCTCCTCAGTGGCTCCTCAGTGGCTCCTCAGTGGCTCCTCGGTGGCTCCTCGGTGGCGCCTCGGTGGCTCCTCGGTGGCTCCTCGGTGGCTCCTCGGTGGCTCCTCGGTGGCTCCTCAGTGGCTCCTCAGTGGCTCCGGGATGAGATCCTGAGGACCTAAAGTCTCTGGATGTTGTAGGACTGTCTCTGACACATCTCTAGAACAGGGCGTGGCGGTCGGGGACAGTGTCTCTGGCAGACCGGGGTGGTGGTCCCTCTGTTCAAGAAGGAGGAGCAGAGGGTGTGTCCCACCTACAGAGGACCACACTCCTCAGACTCCCATAAGGTCTATTCCAGGTCCTGGAGGAGAATCTGACCCATAGAACCTCAGATTCAGGAGGAGCAGGTTTAGGTCCTGGTGGTGCAACACTGGACCAGCTCTAGACTCTCCACCAGGGGGCGCCAGGGCTCATGGGAGTTTGCACAGTCACATGTGCTTTGTGGATCTGGAGAAGGTTTTGGACCGTGTCCCTCGGGGTGTCCTTTGGGGGGTGCAGGGAGTACGGGGTCCGGGGCCCTTTGCTCAGGGCTGTCCCTGTCTGACAGGAGCAGGAGCTGTGGTCACTGCAGTAAGTCAGACCTGTTCCCAGTGAGGGACTCCTCAGGGCTGCGCTTTGTCACCGGTTCTGTTCATAGTTTTTATGGACAGAATTTCGAGGTGTAGTCAGAGGTTGTGGTCAGGGGTCAGAGGGTGTGGTCAGGGGTCAGAGGGTGCGGTCAGGGGTCAGAGGGTGCGGTCAAGGGTCAGAGGGTGCGGTCAAGGGTCAGAGGGTGTGGTCAGGGGTCAGAGGGTGTGGTCAGGGGTCAGAGGGTGTGGTCAGGGGTCAGAGGGTGCGGTCAAGGGTCAGAGGGTGCGGTCAAGGGTCAGAGGGTGTGGTCAGGGGTCAGAGGGTGTGGTCAGGGGTCAGAGGATGTGGTCAGGGGTCGGAGGGTGTGGTCAGGGGTCAGAGGGTGTGGTCAAGGGTCAGAGGGTGCGGTCAAGGGTCAGAGGGTGCGGTCAAGGGTCAGAGGGTGTGGTCAGGGGTCAGAGGGTGTGGTCAGGGGTCAGAGGGTGTGGTCAGGGGTCAGAGGGTGTGGTCAGGGGTCAGAGGGTGCGGTCAAGGGTCAGAGGGTGTGGTCAGGGGTCAGAGGGTGTGGTCAGGGGTCAGAGGGTGTGGTCAGGGGTCAGAGGGTGTGGTCAGGGGTCAGAGGATGTGGTCAGGGGTCAGAGGATGTGGTCAGGGGTCGGAGGGTGTGGTCACGGGTCGGAGGGTGTGGTCAGGGGTCAGAGGGTGTGGTCAGGGGTCAGAGGGTGTGGTCACGGGTCGGAGGGTGTGGTCAGGGGTCGGAGGATGTCCGGTTTGGGGACCACAGGATCTCATCTCTGCTGTTTGCAGACGATGTTGTCCTGACGGCTTCATCAAACCTGGACCTGCAGCTGCACTGGGACGAGAGGGAAGCGTCTGGGATGAGAACCAGCTCCAAATCAGAGGTCATGGTTCTCAACCGGAAAAAGGTGTCTTGTACTCTCCAGGTGGGTGGGGGGTCCTTGTCCTCTCCAGGTGGGTGGGGGGTCCTTGTCCTCTCCAGGTGGGTGGGGGGTCCTTGTCCTCTCCAGGTGGGTGGGGGGTCCTTGTCCTCTCCAGGTGGGTGGGGGGTCCTTGTCCTCTCCAGGTGGGTGGGGGGTCCTTGTCCCAAGTGGAGGAGTTCAAGTATCTCGGGGTCTTGATGGAGCGTGTGATTGACAGTTGGACTGAGTCCAAAGACAAAGCTCTGGATTTATCGGTCACTTCACGTTCTGACCTCACCTATGGTCAGGAGCTTTGATGACCCAAAGAACAAGATCGAGGATACAAGCGGTCAAAATGAGTTTCCTCCGCCGGGGGCTGGGCGCTCCCTTAGAGATAGGGGGAGGAGCTCGGCCACACGGGAGGAGCTCAGAGTAGAGCTGCTACTCCTCCAGCATCTGTTCTGGAGCCTCCTGGGCGCCTCCCTCGGGACGTGTTTTGCGCATGTCCCACCGGAAAGAGGGAAGAGACCCTAACCCCGTAGTCGTAGAAGACCCAGGACACACTGGAGGGACTATGTCTTTTAGCTAGCCTGGGAACGCACTTCAGAGTGTATAAAGCTCTAAAGCCATCATGTCCCTGAGACCAAAAGAAGGAGCGACAGGACTGTGCCTCATAGAGACTATTTCTATTCTGAATGTGACGTTTATTCACCTCAATTCTGTCCAAAAGAACGGAACAAATCCTCCCAAACCAATCCACAAAGACACAAGAGGACATAAGACCATCTTTACACACAATGAGACACACACAAACACAACTAAACAATGCAGGAATAATTAGTTCGGATGCCTATACAGAATAAACAGAACTGGACCCAGTACTGACCCCTGAGGCAAACCGTAAGTTACTTTAGAACAAGGGGAGGAGCTCTGGTTTACATGAACAAACTGGTACCAATCAGATAAATAGGACTTAAAGCAGTTGAGGGCGGGGCCTCTGAGGGCGGGGCTTCTGACACCTACATCACATTCTAACCTCTGCAGTAGAATGTTGTGGTCGATGGTCAAACGGAGCTGCCACATCAAGAGCAGACTTCAGAGAGTTCATGGTCAAATCAATTTATTTTTGTAAGGCCCAAAATCACAACAACAGTTTCCTCTGAGGGCCACAGGGAGAAATGAATCAACAATGTCTGTGGTGGCGAGGGACGATGTCCCAGGTCCTCTGTCCTTAGACTCTCCTTCTGCAGGAAAAACTACAAAAAAAACCTCTTTGGGAAAAAAGCGTAGAAACCTGGAGGAGTTCCAGTGAAGGAGAGATCCCACTCTCACAGACGGACACAAGGAGACTGGAGCTGGACCCACTCTTCAGGCAGATGAGGGACCGTCCACACAGGGCAGGGACACTTCACCAGGGGAGGGACATCTGGGTCCACAGGTCCTCAGGAGTGAGACAAAGAAGGCGGTGAACAGTTTGCAAGTGGAATCAAAAAATAAATATTGTTTGATAGCATAAGTAGTCAGAAGAAGAAGAGGATAGTGCTCAAGCTGTCATACTTCCCCCAGCACAGTTACTCCTAGGGCAGCGGAGCTAAAGCTGTGGGTTTATGTTTATGTTCCTAACTACTCTGACCATAAGCGATTTCAAAGAGGAACGTTTTAAGCCTGGACTTAAATGAAGAGACTGTGTCAGCATATTTAACATGGGTCGGGAGCTGATTCCATAACACAGGAGCTTGGGAGCTAAACGCTCTACCTCCTACAGTACTTTTAGAGACTCTTGGCACCACCAGAAGGCTCTACCTCCTACAGTACTTTTAGAGACTCTTGGCACCAGAAGGCCGGCATTCTGAGAGCGAAGAGCTCTGATTGGATGATATGGTTCTATAGCATCTTTGAGGTGGGAGGGGCCATGTCATTTATGGCTTTGTAAATCAGGAGGAGGAGTTTAAATGTGATTCTAAACAGGACAGGAGCCAGTGAAGAGACTCCAGCACCGGCGTAATGTGCTCTCTTCTTTTTGTTCCTGTTTGTAATCTTGCTGCTGCATTTTGAACCAGTTAAAGCTTTTTATGGAGCTTTTAGGACCTGCTGTGAGCAGGAGTTACAGGAGAATCGAGACGTTACAAATGCAGGAGACGTTTCAGCTTCACTTTTAGGCCGGATTCTTCTGATTTTGGCTCTTGTTGCGCAAATGGAAAGAGTCTGTTTTACTGATGTGATTTATATGAGCTTTAAATGAGAGCTCCTGGTCCAATCAGACTCTGAGGTTTCTTACAGTAGAACTGGAGGCTTCAGTGGGACTATCTGCACAATGACCTTCAGCACAATGACCTCCTGCACAATGACCTCCAGCACCATGACCTCCAGCACAATGACCTTCAGCACCATGACCTCCTGCACAATGACCTCCAGCACAATGACCTCCTGCACAATGACCTCCAGCACAATGACCTCCAGCACAATGACCTCCTGCACAATGACCTCCAGCACAATGACCTCCAGCACAATGACCTTCAGCACCATGACCTCCAGCACAATGACCTCCAGCACAATGACCTCCAGCACAATGACCTCCAGCACAATGACCTGCTGCACAATGACCGCCAGCACAGTGACCGCCAGCACAGTGACCGCCAGCACAATGACCTCCAGCACAATGACCTCCAGCACAATGACCTTCAGCACAATGACCTCCAGCACAATGACCTCCTGCACAATGACCGCCAGCACAGTGACCGCCAGCACAGTGACCTCCAGCACAATGACCTCCAGCACAATGACCTCCAGCACAATGACCTCCAGCACAATGACCTCCAGCACAATGACCTGCTGCACAATGACCTCCAGCACAATGACCTCCAGCACAATGACCTCCAGCACAATGACCGCCAGCACAGTGACCGCCAGCACAATGACCTCCAGCACAATGACCTCCAGCACAATGACCTCGAGCACAATGACCTCCAGCACAATGACCTCGGTTTGTTCAGGGTTAAGAAGCAGATCATTAAGTGTCCTCCAGGTTTTTATCTCCTTCACACGAGCTCTAAGTCTGTCTGATCATGTGACCTGATCATGTGACCTAACGGAAGAATATAAAGAGTAAACAGAATTGGACCGAGTACTGACCCCTGTGGCACACCGTAAATTACTTTAGAACAAGGTGAGGAGCTCTGGTTTACATGAACAAACTGGTACCAATCAGATAAATGGGATGTAAAGCAGCTGAGGGCGGGGCCTCTGAGGGCGGGGCCTCTGAGGGCGGGGCCTCTGACACCTACATCACATTCTAACCTCTGCAGTAGAATGTTGTGGTCGATGGTCAAACGCTGAGGTCAGAACCAGGACTGAGACCAGTCCATCATCAGCGGCTAATGACAAATCATTTGTGACTTTAACTAGTGCAGTTTCAGTGCTGTGGTGGGCTCTGAACCCTGCTGTGGTGGGCTCTGAACCCTGCTGTGGTGGGCTCTGGACCCTGCTGTGGTGGGCTCTGAACCCTGCTGTGGTGGGCTCTGGACCCTGCTGTGGTGGGCTCTGAACCCTGCTGTGATGGGCTCTGAACCCTGCTGTGGTGGGCTCTGAACCCTGCTGTGGTGGGCTCTGGACCCTGCTGTGGTGGGCTCTGAACCCTGCTGTGATGGGCTCTGAACCCTGCTGTGATGGGCTCTGAACCCTGCAGTGGTGGGCTCTGAACCCTGCTGTGGTAGGCTCTGGACCCTGCTGTGGTGGGCTCTGAACCCTGCTGTGGTGGGCTCTGGACCCTGCTGTGGTGGGCTCTGAACCCTGCTGTGGTGGGCTCTGAACCCTGCTGTGGTGGGCTCTGAACCCTGCTGTGGTGGGCTCTGGACCCTGCTGTGGTGGGCTCTGAACCCTGCTGTGGTAGGCTCTGGACCCTGCTGTGATGGGCTCTGAACCCTGCTGTGGTGGGTTATAAATAGGTCTGTAGTTTAACAATAGGTCGGGATCTAGATGAGTCTTTTTCAGAAGAGGCTTAATGACGTCATGTTTGAAGGACTGTGGAACATAAACACTTTCTACTGAAGTATTTATTATATTAAGAATAGGGTCTATAATTAGGGGGAGAATGTCTTTGAGGAGCTTGGAATGGGGTCTAGGACACAAGTGGAGCTTTTAGAGGACATAAGGGCTGAAGTTATCTCTCTTGATCAACAGCTGTGAACCTTTCTAAGTTTACAGCTGGATTTATATGGGACGTTAGATTTACAGCTTGGGCTAGTTCAGGGCTAATAGCCGGGGTAATTTCATCTAATTTATCTCTGATTGTTTTTATTTTATTATTAAAAAATAGGAGGAAATCATCAGAGCTGAGTGTAGCTGGGATTGAGGGCTCTACTGCACTGTGACAGTTTGTTAGCCTAGCTACAGCGCTGAAAAGGAATTTAGTGTTACTTTTGTTGACTTCTATTAGATGTGAATAATATCTGGTTTGGGCCTTACGCAGAGCCTGCTTATAGGACAGCAGGCAACTTTTCCTGCTTTTAGGGATTCTTCGGTGTGAGAGCGACGAAATAATCCCTCTAACTTTCTAACTCTTTGTTTATGTGAACGCAGTTCTTGGTTGTACCATGGGGAGGCGCGCTTTGGCCTAATGACCTTCTGTTTTAACGGCGCGACAACGTCAAGAGCAGACTTCAGAGAATTCATGGTCAAGTCGACACATTGATCACTTAAACTGGGACTAAAACTGTTCTCAGCAGGATCACATGACATGATCACATGACATGATCACATGACATGATCACATGACGTGATCACATGACGTGATCACATGACATGATCACATGACGTGATCACATGACATGATCACATGACATGATCACATGACATGATCACATGACATGTCACTGAATATTGGCTCTATTATTTCTTTGAATTTTGAGATAGATTTTTCAGATATTGTCCTTTTCATCATAACTTTATTCTGTGGGACTGGATGATCTTTAAGAATAAACTGAAATGTAATTATGAAATGATCTGACAATATAGAGTTTTGAGGGAGACAATGAGGTCATTAATCTCTGTTCCATACGTTAGGTCAGATCCAGAGTGTGAGTCGCTTTATTTACATTCTGAGTGAAACCAATGCTGTCTAACAAGGCGCTGAAGGCATTACTGAGAGAGTCATCACTCACCTTCACCTGGATATTAAAGTCTCCAACTATAACTACTTTATCCCAGGCTAACACTAAGTTTGATCTAAAGTCATAAAACTGTTCTAAACTCTGAATATGGAGCAGGAGGTCGGTAGATAACTATGAACAAAACTCCTTTTGGTTTCTCATATTTGGACACGTGATCGACACATGAGGCTTTAAATGAGTGACATGCATTGTTAGTTTTAGGGGATCACTGACACGCCCACCTCTGTGCTCCTGGAGGTGTGACAGGTAACATGGGTGGGGTTAACATGGGTGGGTGGGGTTAACATGGGTGGGTGGGGCTAACATGGGTGGGGCTAAGATGGGTGGGTGGGGCTAAGATGGGTGGGTGGGGTTAACATGGGTGAGTTGGGCTAATATGGGTGGGTGGGGCTAACATGGGTGGGTGGGGCTAACATGGGTGGGTGGGGCTAACATGGGTGGGTGGGGCTAACATGGGTGGGTGGGGTTAACATGGGTGGGTGGGGCTAACATGGGTGGGTGGGGCTAACATGGGTGGGGCTAACATGGGTGGGGATAACATGGGTGGGTGGGGATAACATGGGTGGGTGGGGCTAACATGGGTGGGTGGGTGAGGCTAACATGGGTGGGGATAACATGGGTGGGTGGGGTTAACATGGGTGAGTGGGGCTAACATGGGTGGGTGGGGCTAACATGGGTGGGGATAACATGGGTGGGTGGGGTTAACATGGGTGGGTGGGGCTAACATGGGTGGGTGGGGTTAACATGGGTGGGTGGGGCTAACATGGGTGGGTGGGGCTAACATGGGTGGGTGGGGCTAACATGGGTGGGTGGGGCTAACATCGGTGGGTGGGTGAGGCTAACATGGGTGGGGATAACATGGGTGGGTGGGGCTAACATGGGTGGGTGGGGCTAACATGGGTGGGTGGGGTTAACATGGGTGGGTGGGGTTAACATAGGTGGGTGGGACTAACATGGGTGGGGCTAAGATGGGTGGGTGGGGCTAAGATGGGTGGGTGGGGTTAACATGGGTGAGTGGGGCTAACATGGGTGGGTGGGGCTAACATGGGTGGGTGGGGTTAACATGGGTGGGTGGGGCTAACATGGGTGGGTGGGGCTAACATGGGTGGGGCTAAGATGGGTGGGTGGGGCTAACATGGGTGGGTGGGGCTAACATGGGTGGGGATAACATGGGTGGGTGGGTGGGGCTAACATGGGTGGGGATAACATGGGTGGGTGGGTGGGGCTAACATGGGTGGGTGGGGCTAACATGGGTGGGTGGGGCTAACATGGGTGGGGATAACATGGGTGGGTGGGGATAACATGGGTGGGTGGGGCTAACATGGGTGGGGCTAAGATGGGTGGGTGGGGCTAAGATGGGTGGGTGGGGTTAACATGGGTGAGTTGGGCTAATATGGGTGGGTGGGGCTAACATGGGTGGGTGGGGCTAACATGGGTGGGTGGGGCTAACATGGGTGGGTGGGGTTAACATGGGTGGGTGGGGCTAACATGGGTGGGTGGGGCTAACATGGGTGGGGCTAACATGGGTGGGGATAACATGGGTGGGTGGGGATAACATGGGTGGGTGGGGCTAACATGGGTGGGTGGGTGAGGCTAACATGGGTGGGGATAACATGGGTGGGTGGGGCTAACATGGGTGGGTGGGGTTAACATGGGTGAGTGGGGCTAACATGGGTGGGTGGGGCTAACATGGGTGGGGATAACATGGGTGGGTGGGGTTAACATGGGTGGGTGGGGCTAACATGGGTGGGTGGGGTTAACATGGGTGGGTGGGGCTAACATGGGTGGGTGGGGCTAACATGGGTGGGTGGGGCTAACATGGGTGGGTGGGGCTAACATCGGTGGGTGGGTGAGGCTAACATGGGTGGGGATAACATGGGTGGGTGGGGTTAACATGGGTGGGGATAACATGGGTGGGTGGGGCTAACATGGGTGGGTGGGGCTAACATGGGTGGGTGGGGTTAACATGGGTGGGTGGGGTTAACATAGGTGGGTGGGACTAACATGGGTGGGGCTAAGATGGGTGGGTGGGGCTAAGATGGGTGGGTGGGGTTAACATGGGTGAGTGGGGCTAACATGGGTGGGTGGGGCTAACATGGGTGGGTGGGGTTAACATGGGTGGGTGGGGCTAACATGGGTGGGTGGGGCTAACATGGGTGGGGCTAAGATGGGTGGGTGGGGCTAACATGGGTGGGTGGGGCTAACATGGGTGGGGATAACATGGGTGGGTGGGTGGGGCTAACATGGGTGGGGATAACATGGGTGGGTGGGTGGGGCTAACATGGGTGGGTGGGGATAACATGGGTGGGTGGGGATAACATGGGTGGGTGGGGCTAACATGGGTGGGTGGGGTTAACATGGGTGGGTGGGGTTAACATAGGTGGGTGGGACTAACATGGGTGGGGCTAAGATGGGTGGGTGGGGCTAACATGGGTGAGTGGGGCTAACATGGGTGGGTGGGGCTAACATGGGTGGGTGGGGTTAACATGGGTGGGTGGGGCTAACATGGGTGGGTGGGGCTAACATGGGTGGGGCTAAGATGGGTGGGTGGGGCTAACATGGGTGGGTGGGGCTAACATGGGTGGGGATAACATGGGTGGGTGGGTGGGGCTAACATGGGTGGGTGGGGCTAACATGGGTGGGGATAACATGGGTGGGTGGGGCTAACATGGGTGGGGATAACATGGGTGGGGCTAACATGGGTGGGGATAACATGGGTGGGTGGGTGGGGATAACATGGGTGGGTGGGTGGGGCTAACATGGGTGGGGATAACATGGGTGGGTGGGTGGGGCTAACATGGGTGGGGATAACATGGGTGGGTGGGTGGGGCTAACATGGGTGGGTGGGGCTAACATGGGTGGGGATAACATGGGTGGGTGGGTGGGGCTAACATGGGTGGGTGGGGCTAACATGGGTGGGGATAACATGGGTGGGTGGGGCTAACATGGGTGGGGATAACATGGGTGGGGCTAACATGGGTGGGGATAACATGGGTGGGTGGGTGGGGATAACATGGGTGGGTGGGTGGGGCTAACATGGGTGGGGATAACATGGGTGGGTGGGTGGGGCTAACATGGGTGGGGATAACATGGGTGGGTGGGTGGGGCTAACATGGGTGGGTGGGGCTAACATGGGTGGGGATAACATGGGTGGGTGGGGCTAACATGGGTGGGGATAACATGGGTGGGGCTAACATGGGGTGACATCATCGTCTTGTTGAAGCCACGTTTCAGTTGGGGCTGAAGATCTATGTTATTGTCACTAATTAATTTATGAACTAAAAGTGATTTGGAGGAAATGGATCTAATGTTTAGCCGTCCACATTTGATCTGATTATTTATTTATTTGTTTATTTGTGAGAGTTAATAATAATAATAATAATGACAATAATAAATCTTTTATTTAGATAGTGCTTTTCAGTGACCCACAGACGCTGGACATATATAAAGGGTGTATTTACAGACGGGGGAAACAGCACGTACTATACACAATAATGAACAGATCAAATGAACAAGACAAAAGAGGTAGAAAGAAAATGATGGGGATGTAACGGGGGAAGAAGTGTAGACAGTGGGGTAGAGGAGGTTAGGGGTGGGGCAGGTCATAGGTCATAGGTCATAGGCTTGGGTGAAGAGGTCATGTTTTTAGGCGGGATTTAAATGTTGTGAGTGAGGGAGAGTGTGACGGGGTGGAGGGAGGAGGAGGAGGAGGAGCGGAGGAGGAGGAGGAGCGGAGGAGGAGGAGCGGAGGAGGAGGAGGAGGAGGAGGAGCGGAGGAGGAGGAGGAGGAGCGGAGGAGGAGGAGGAGGAGGAGCGGAAGAGGAGGAGGAGGAGGAGGAGGAGCGGAGGAGGAGGAGGAGGAGCGGAGGAGGAGGAGGAGGAGGAGGAGCGGAGGAGGAGGAGGAGCGGAGGAGGAGGAGGAGGAGGAGCGGAGTAGGAGGAGGAGCGGAGTTGGAGGAAGAACGGAGGAGGAGGAGCGGAGGAGGAGGAGGAGGAGGAGGAGCGGAGGAGGAGGAGGAGCGGAGGAGGAGGAGCGGAGGAGGAGGAGGAGCAGAGGAGGAGGAGAAGGAGGAGCGGAGGAGGAGGAGAGGAGGAGGAGCAGAGGAGGAGGAGGAGGACAAAGGAGGAGGAGGAGCAGAGGAGGAGGAGAAGGAGGAGAGGAGGAGGAGCGGAGGAGGAGGAGGAGCGGAGTAGGAGGAGGAGCGGAGTAGGAGGAAGAACGGAGGAGGAGGAGCGGAGGAGGAGCGGAGAAGGAGGAGGAGGAGGAGCGGAAGAGGAGGAGGAGGAGGAGGAGCGGAGGAGGAGGAGGAGGAGCGGAGGAGGAGGAGCGGAGGAGGAGGAGGAGCGGAGGAGGAGGAGGAGGAGCGGAGGAGCGGAGGAGGAGGAGGAGGAGGAGGAGCGGAGGAGGAGGAGGAGGAGCGGAGGAGGAGGAGGAGGAGGAGCGGAGGAGGAGGAGGAGGAGGAGGAGCGGAGGAGGAGGAGGAGCGGAGGAGGAGGAGGAGGAGCGGAGGAGGAGGAGGAGCGGAGGAGGAGGAGGAGGAGGAGGAGCGGAGGAGGAGGAGGAGCGGAGGAGGAGGAGGAGGAGGAGGAGCGGAGGAGGAGGAGGAGCGGAGGAGGAGGAGGAGGAGCGGAGGAGGAGGAGGAGGAGGAGGAGCGGAGGAGGAGGAGGAGCGGAGGAGGAGGAGGAGGAGCGGAGGAGGAGGAGGAGGAGGAGCGGAGGAGGAGGAGGAGGAGGAGCGGAAGAGGAGGAGGAGGAGGAGGAGGAGCGGAGGAGGAGGAGGAGGAGCGGAGGAGGAGGAGGAGGAGCGGAGGAGGAGGAGGAGCGGAGGAGGAGGAGGAGGAGCGGAGGAGGAGGAGGAGGAGGAGCGGAGGAGGAGGAGGAGCGGAGTAGGAGGAGGAGGAGGAGGAGGAGCGGAGGAGGAGGAGGAGCAGAGGAGGAGGAGAAGGAGGAGCGGAGGAGGAGGAGAGGAGGAGGAGCAGAGGAGGAGGAGGAGGACAAAGGAGGAGGAGGAGCAGAGGAGGAGGAGAAGGAGGAGAGGAGGAGGAGCGGAGGAGGAGGAGGAGCGGAGTAGGAGGAGGAGCGGAGTAGGAGGAAGAACGGAGGAGGAGGAGCGGAGGAGGAGCGGAGAAGGAGGAGGAGGAGGAGGAGCGGAGGAGGAGGAGGAGCGGAGGAGGAGGAGGAGCGGAGGAGGAGGAGGAGGAGGAGGAGCGGAGGAGGAGGAGGAGCGGAGGAGGAGGAGGAGGAGGAGGAGCGGAGGAGGAGGAGGAGGAGCGGAGGAGGAGGAGGAGGAGGAGCGGAAGAGGAGGAGAAGGAGGAGGAGGAGCGGAGGAGGAGGAGGAGGAGGAGCGGAGGAGGAGGAGGAGCGGAGGAGGAGGAGGAGGAGCGGAGGAGGAGGAGGAGGAGGAGGAGCGGAGGAGGAGGAGGAGCAGAGGAGGAGGAGAAGGAGGAGCGGAGGAGGAGGAGAGGAGGAGGAGCAGAGGAGGAGGAGGAGGACAAAGGAGGAGGAGGAGCAGAGGAGGAGGAGAAGGAGGAGAGGAGGAGGAGCGGAGGAGGAGGAGGAGCGGAGTAGGAGGAGGAGCGGAGTAGGAGGAAGAACGGAGGAGGAGGAGCGGAGGAGGAGCGGAGAAGGAGGAGGAGGAGGAGGAGCGGAGGAGGAGGAGGAGCGGAGGAGGAGGAGGAGGAGGAGGAGCGGAGGAGGAGGAGGAGCGGAGGAGGAGGAGGAGGAGGAGGAGCGGAGGAGGAGGAGGAGGAGCGGAGGAGGAGGAGGAGCGGAAGAGGAGGAGGAGGAGGAGGAGGAGCGGAGGAGGAGGAGGAGGAGCGGAGAAGGAGGAGGAGCGGAAGAGGAGGAGGAGGAGGAGCGGAGGAGGAGGAAGAGAGGAGGAGGAGGAGCGGAGGAGGAGGAGGAGCGGAGGAGGAGGAGGAGCGGAGGAGGAGGAGGAGGAGGAGGAGCGGAGGAGGAGGAGGAGCGGAGGAGGAGGAGGAGGAGGAGGAGCGGAGGAGGAGGAGGAGGAGCGGAGGAGGAGGAGGAGGAGGAGCGGAAGAGGAGGAGAAGGAGGAGGAGGAGCGGAGGAGGAGGAGGAGGAGGAGCGGAGGAGGAGGAGGAGCGGAGGAGGAGGAGGAGGAGCGGAGGAGGAGGAGGAGGAGGAGGAGCGGAGGAGGAGCGGAGGAGGAGGAGGAGGAGCAGAGGAGGAGGAGAAGGAGGAGCGGAGGAGGAGGAGAGGAGGAGGAGCAGAGGAGGAGGAGGAGGACAAAGGAGGAGGAGGAGCAGAGGAGGAGGAGAAGGAGGAGAGGAGGAGGAGCGGAGGAGGAGGAGGAGCGGAGTAGGAGGAGGAGCGGAGTAGGAGGAAGAACGGAGGAGGAGGAGCGGAGGAGGAGCGGAGAAGGAGGAGGAGGAGGAGGAGCGGAGGAGGAGGAGGAGCGGAGGAGGAGGAGGAGGAGGAGGAGGAGCGGAGGAGGAGGAGGAGCGGAGGAGGAGGAGGAGGAGGAGGAGCGGAGGAGGAGGAGGAGGAGCGGAGGAGGAGGAGGAGGAGGAGCGGAAGAGGAGGAGGAGGAGGAGGAGGAGCGGAGGAGGAGGAGGAGGAGCGGAGAAGGAGGAGGAGCGGAAGAGGAGGAGGAGGAGGAGCGGAGGAGGAGGAAGAGAGGAGGAGGAGGAGCGGAGGAGGAGGAGGAGCGGAGTAGGAGGAGGAGCGGAGTAGGAGGAAGAACGGAGGAGGAGGAGCGGAGGAGGAGGAGGAGCGGAGTAGGAGGAGGAGCGGAGTAGGAGGAAGAACGGAGGAGGAGGAGCGGAGGAGGAGCGGAGAAGGAGGAGGAGGAGGAGCGGAGGAGGAGCGGAGAAGGAGGAGGAGGAGGAGCGGAAGAGGAGGAGGAGGAGGAGCGGAGGAGGAGGAGGAGCGGAGGAGGAGGAGGAGGAGGAGGAGCGGAGAAGGAGGAGGAGGAGGAGCGGAAGAGGAGGAGGAGGAGGAGCGGAGGAGGAGGAAGAACAGAGGAGGAGGAGCGGAGGAGGAGGAGGAGGAGGAGCGGAAGAGGAGGAAGAGCGGAGGAGGAGCGGAGAAGGAGGAGGAGGAGGAGCGGAAGAGGAGTAGGAGGAGGAGCGGAGTAGGAGGAGGAGCGGAGTAGGAGGAGGAGGAGGAGCGGAAGAGGAGGAAGAGCGGAGGAGGAGCGGAGAAGGAGGAGGAGCGGAGGAGGAGGAGGAGCGGAGTAGGAGGAAGAGCGGAGGAGGAGCGGAGGAGGAGCGGAGAAGGAGGAGGAGGAGGAGCGGAAGAGGAGTAGGAGGAGGAGCGGAGTAGGAGGAGGAGCGGAGTAGGAGGAGGAGCGGAGTAGGAGGAAGAACGGAGGAGGAGGAGCGGAGGAGGAGGAGGAGCGGAGGAGGAGAGGAGGAGGAGGAGCGGAGGAGGTGGAGGAGGAGGAGCGGAAGAGGAGGAGGAGGAGGAGCGGAGTAGGAGGAGGAGCGGAGGAGGAGGAGGAGCAGAGGAGGAGGAGAAGGAGGAGCGGAGGAGGAGGAGAGGAGGAGGAGGAGGAGGAGGAGGAGCGGAGGAGGAGGAGAAGAGGAGGAGGAGGAGCAGAGGAGGAGGAGGAGAAGGAGGAGAGGAGGAGGAGGAGAGGAGGAGGAGCGGAGGAGGAGGAGGAGCGGAGGAGGAGCGGAAGAGGAGGAGGAGGAGGAGGAGGAGGAGGAACGGAAGAGGAGGAGGAGGAGGAGCGGAGGAGGAGGAGGAGCGGAGGAGGAGCGGAGAAGGAGGAGCGGAGGAGGAGGAGGAGGAGGAGGAGGAGGAGCGGAGGAGCGGAGGAGGAGGAGGAGGAGGAGCGGAGGAGGAGCGGAGGAGGAGCGGAGAAGGAGGAGCGGAGGAGGAGGAGGAGGAGGAGGAGGAGCGGAGGAGGAGGAGGAGGAGCGGAGGAGGAGGAGGAGCGGAGGAGGAGGAGGAACAGAGGAGGAGGAGGAGGAGGAGCGGAGGAGGAGGAGAGGAGGAAGAGCAGAGGAGGAGGAGCAGAGGAGGAGGAGGAGCAGAGGAGGAGGAGAAGGAGGAGCGGAGGAGGAGCGGAGGAGGAGGAGGAGCGGAGGAGGAGGAGCGGAGTAGGAGGAGGAGCGGAGGAGGAGGAGGAGCGGAGGAGGAGCGGAGAAGGAGGAGGAGCGGAGGAGGAGGAGGAGCGGAGAAGGAGGAGGAGCGGAGGAGGAGCGGAGAAGGAGCGGAGGAGGAGGAGGAGCGGAGTAGGAGGAGGAGCGGAGGAGGAGGAGTGGAGTAGGAGGAGGAGCGGAGGAGGAGGAGGAGCGGAGGAGGAGCGGAGAAGGAGGAGGAGCGGAGGAGGAGGAGGAGCGGAGAAGGAGGAGGAGGAGGAGCGGAGGAGAAGGAGGAGCGGAGGAGGAGGAGGAGGAGGAGCGGAGGAGGAGGAGCGGAAGAGGAGGAGGAGGAGGAGGAGCGGAGGAGGAGGAGGAGCGGAGAAGGAGGAGGAGCAGAGGAGGAGGAGGAGCGGAGGAGGAGGAGGAGCAGAGGAGGAGGAGGAGCGGAGGAGGAGGAGGAGCGGAGGAGGAGGAGGAGCGGAGGAGGAGGAGGAGGAGGAGGAGGAGCGGAGGAGGAGAGGAGGAGGAGCAGCGGAGGAGGAGGAGGAGGAGCGGAGGAGGAGGAGCGGAGGAGGAGGAGCGGGGGAGGAGCAGAGGAGGAGGACCGGAGGAGGAGGAGCGGAGGAGGAGCAGAGGAGGAGGAGCGGAGGAGGAGCAGAGGAGGAGGAGCGGAGGAGGAGCGGAGGAGGAGGTGAGGGTGGAAGGGGTGTCTTAAGTTATTTGGTCTGAGCCTAAACTAGTTTTTTTGTGTCTTTTTGTCATTATTTGCACGAGGGAAACACACAGTCTCTATGTGACAGAGAGGGCAGGAGCTCAGCGACAGGGCAGGAGCTCAGCGACAGGGCAGGAGCTCAGCGACAGGGCAGGAAATCAGCGACAGGGCAGGAGCTCAGCGACAGGGCAGGAGCTCAGCGACAGAGAGGGCAGGAGCTCAGCGACAGGGCAGGAGCTCAGCGACAGGGCAGGAGCTCAGCGACAGGGCAGGAGCTCAGCGACAGGGCAGGAAATCAGCGACAGGGCAGGAGCTCAGCGACAGAGAGGGCAGGAGCTCAGCGACAGGGCAGGAGCTCAGCGACAGGGCAGGAGCTCAGCCACAGAGAGGGCAGGAGCTCAGCGACAGGGCAGGAGCTCAGCGACAGGGCAGGAGCTCAGCCACAGAGAGGGCAGGAGCTCAGCGACAAGAGCGTCTTTAGGCGACTAAGACTATGGGTCAGATTCTGAACCAATAAGGATGAAGCCTCTGATGTTTCAACAAAGACTTTGATGTTTTCAGGCTCAGATCTGGAAACGTCCTGAAAAAAACCTTCGTCTAATGTAGAAAAAAAGTGACAAACGAATGTCAAAAGACCCAAAAAGAGACAAAACGTTGTGAGATAAAGTAGAATATTTTAATACATATTTTTGTTCTGTTTCAGACCAGATCAGTATTCTCCTCACACGTGGACAGGACTGTTACCATGGAAACCACTCACACAGAGGAGAAAACACGTCATCGACGCGACGCAAGACCAGGACAAAACCAGGACTAAACCAGGACAAAACCAGGACTAAACCAGGACAAAACCAGGACTAAACCAGGACTAAACCAGGACAAAACCAGGACTAAACCAGGACAAAACCAGGACTAAACCAGGACAAAACCAGGACTAAACCAGGACTAAACCAGGACAAAACCAGGACTAAACCAGGACAAAACCAGGACTAAACCAGGACAAAACCAGGACTAAACCAGGACTAAACCAGGACTAAACCAGGACTAAACCAGGTCTAAACCAGGTCTAAACCAGGTCTAAACCAGGTCTAAACCAGGTCTAAACCAGGTCTAAACCAGGTCTAAACCAGGACAAAACCAGGACAAAACCAGGACTAAACCAGGACAAAACCAGGACTAAACCAGGACTAAACCAGGACTAAACCAGGACAAAACCAGGTCTAAACCAGGACTAAACCAGGACTAAACCAGGACAAAACCAGGTCTAAACCAGGTCTAAACCAGGACAAAACCAGGACAAAACCAGGACTAAACCAGGACTAAACCAGGACAAAACCAGGACAAAACCAGGACAAAACCAGGACTAAACCAGGACAAAACCAGGACTAAACCAGGACAAAACCAGGTCTAAACCAGGACTAAACCAGGACTAAACCAGGACTAAACCAGGACTAAACCAGGACTAAACCAGGACTAAACCAGGTCTAAACCAGGACAAAACCAGGTCTAAACCAGGTCTAAACCAGGACAAAACCAGGACAAAACCAGGACTAAACCAGGACAAAACCAGGCCTAAACCAGGTCTAAACCAGGACAAAACCAGGACTAAACCAGGACAAAACCAGGTCTAAACCAGGTCTAAACCAGGTCTAAACCAGGTCTAAACCAGGACTAAACCAGGACTAAACCAGGTCTAAACCAGGACAAAACCAGGTCTAAACCAGGACTAAACCAGGACAAAACCAGGACTAAACCAGGACAAAACCAGGACTAAACCAGGACTAAACCAGGACTAAACCAGGACTAAACCAGGTCTAAACCAGGTCTAAACCAGGTCTAAACCAGGTCTAAACCAGGACTAAACCAGGACTAAACCAGGACAAAACCAGGACTAAACCAGGACAAAACCAGGACTAAACCAGGACAAAACCAGGACTAAACCAGGACTAAACCAGGACTAAACCAGGACTAAACCAGGTCTAAACCAGGTCTAAACCAGGTCTAAACCAGGTCTAAACCAGGTCTAAACCAGGTCTAAACCAGGACAAAACCAGGACAAAACCAGGACTAAACCAGGACAAAACCAGGACTAAACCAGGACTAAACCAGGACTAAACCAGGACAAAACCAGGTCTAAACCAGGACTAAACCAGGACTAAACCAGGACAAAACCAGGTCTAAACCAGGTCTAAACCAGGACAAAACCAGGACAAAACCAGGACTAAACCAGGACTAAACCAGGACAAAACCAGGACAAAACCAGGACAAAACCAGGACTAAACCAGGACAAAACCAGGACTAAACCAGGACAAAACCAGGTCTAAACCAGGACTAAACCAGGACTAAACCAGGACTAAACCAGGACTAAACCAGGACTAAACCAGGACTAAACCAGGACTAAACCAGGTCTAAACCAGGACAAAACCAGGTCTAAACCAGGTCTAAACCAGGACAAAACCAGGACAAAACCAGGACTAAACCAGGACAAAACCAGGCCTAAACCAGGTCTAAACCAGGACAAAACCAGGACTAAACCAGGACAAAACCAGGTCTAAACCAGGTCTAAACCAGGTCTAAACCAGGTCTAAACCAGGACTAAACCAGGACTAAACCAGGTCTAAACCAGGACAAAACCAGGTCTAAACCAGGACTAAACCAGGACTAAACCAGGACTAAACCAGGACAAAACCAGGTCTAAACCAGGTCTAAACCAGGACAAAACCAGGACTAAACCAGGACTAAACCAGGACTAAACCAGGACTAAACCAGGACTAAACCAGGACAAAACCAGGTCTAAACCAGGACTAAACCAGGACTAAACCAGGTCTAAACCAGGACTAAACCAGGACTAAACCAGGACTAAACCAGGACTAAACCAGGTCTAAACCAGGTCTAAACCAGGACTAAACCAGGACTAAACCAGGTCTAAACCAGATCTAAACCAGGTCTAAACCAGAACTAAACCGGGTCTAAACCGGGTCTAAACCAGGTCTAAACCAGGTCTAAACCAGGACTAAACCAGGTCTAAACCAGGACTAAACCAGGACTAAACCAGGACTAAACCAGGTCTAAACCAGGACTAAACCAGGACTAAACCAGGCCTAAACCAGGACTAAACCTGGACTAAACCAGGCCTAAACCAGGACTAAACCAGGTCTAAACTAGAACTAAATCGGGTCTAAACCGGGTCTAAACCAGGTCTAAACCAGGTCTAAACCAGGTCTAAACCAGGTCTAAACCAGGACTAAACCAGGACTAAACCAGGTCTAAACCAGGACTAAACCAGGACTAAACCAGGTCTAAACCAGGACTAAACCAGGACTAAACCAGGCCTAAACCAGGACTAAACCTGGACTAAACCAGGCCTAAACCAGGACTAAACCAGGCCTAAACCAGGACTAAACCAGGACTAAACCAGGCCTAAACCGGGTCTAAACCGGGACTAAACCGGGTCTAAACCGGGACTAAACCAGGTCTAAACCAGGTCTAAACCAGGACTAAACCAGGACTAAACCAGGACTAAACCAGGTCTAAACCAGGTCTAAACCAGGTCTAAACCAGGACTAAACTTGGACTAAACCAGGTCTAAACCAGGACTAAACCAGGACTAAGACAGGACTAAACCGGGTCTAAACCAGGACTAAACCAGGACTAAACCAGGACTAAACTAGGTCTAAACCAGGACTAAACCAGGACTAAACTTGGACTAAACCAGGTCTCAACCAGGACTAAACCAGGTCTAAACCGGGACTAAACCAGGACTAAACCAGGACTAAACCAGGCCTAAACCAGGTCTAAACCAGGACTAAACCAGGTCTAAACCAGGACTAAACCAGGACTTGACCAGGACTAAACCAGGACTAAACCAGGACTAAACCAGGTCTAAACCAGGACTAAACCAGGTCTAAACCAGGTCTAAACCAGGACTAAACCAGGACTAAACCAGGACCAAACCAGGTCTAAACCAGGACTAAACCAGGACTAAACCAGGTCTAAACCAGGACTAAACCAGGACTTGACCAGGACTAAACCAGGACTAAACCAGGACTAAACAAGGTCTAAACCAGGACTAAACCAGGTCTAAACCGGGTCTAAACCGGGACTAAACCAGGTCTAAACCAGGACTAAACCAGGACTAAACCAGGTCTAAACCAGGACTAAACTTGGACTAAACCAGGTCTAAACCAGGACTAAACCGGGACTAAACCGGGTCTAAACCGGGACTAAACCGGGACTAAACCAGGACTAAACCAGGACTAAACCAGGTCTAAACCAGGTCTAAACCAGGACTAAACCAGGACTAAACCAGGACTAAACCAGGTCTAAACCAGGACTAAAGCAGGTCTAAACCAGGACTAAACCAGGTCTAAACCAGGACTAAACCAGGACTAAACCAGGTCTAAACCAGATCTAAACCAGGTCTAAACCAGAACTAAACCGGGTCTAAACCGGGTCTAAACCAGGTCTAAACCAGGTCTAAACCAGGACTAAACCAGGTCTAAACCAGGACTAAACCAGGACTAAACCAGGACTAAACCAGGTCTAAACCAGGACTAAACCAGGACTAAACCAGGCCTAAACCAGGACTAAACCAGGCCTAAACCAGGACTAAACCAGGTCTAAACCAGGTCTAAACCAGGTCTAAACCAGGTCTAAACCAGGACTAAACCAGGACTAAACCAGGTCTAAACCAGGACTAAACCAGGACTAAACCAGGCCTAAACCAGGACTAAACCTGGACTAAACCAGGCCTAAACCAGGACTAAACCAGGCCTAAACCAGGACTAAACCAGGACTAAACCAGGCCTAAACCGGGTCTAAACCGGGACTAAACCGGGTCTAAACCGGGACTAAACCAGGTCTAAACCAGGTCTAAACCAGGACTAAACCAGGACTAAACCAGGACTAAACCAGGTCTAAACCAGGTCTAAACCAGGTCTAAACCAGGTCTAAACCAGGACTAAACTTGGACTAAACCAGGTCTAAACCAGGACTAAACCAGGACTAAGACAGGACTAAACCGGGTCTAAACCAGGACTAAACCAGGACTAAACCAGGACTAAACTAGGTCTAAACCAGGTCTAAACCGGGTCTAAACCAGGTCTAAACCAGGTCTAAACCGGGACTAAACCAGGTCTAAACCAGGACTAAACCAGGACTAAACTTGGACTAAACCAGGTCTAAACCAGGACTAAACCAGGACTAAACTTGGACTAAACCAGGTCTCAACCAGGACTAAACCAGGTCTAAACCAGGACTAAACCAGGTCTAAACCGGGACTAAACCAGGACTAAACCAGGACTAAACCAGGCCTAAACCAGGTCTAAACCAGGACTAAACCAGGTCTAAACCAGGACTAAACCAGGACTTGACCAGGACTAAACCAGGACTAAACCAGGACTAAACCAGGTCTAAACCAGGACTAAACCAGGTCTAAACCAGGTCTAAACCAGGACTAAACCAGGACTAAACCAGGACCAAACCAGGTCTAAACCAGGACTAAACCAGGACTAAACCAGGTCTAAACCAGGACTAAACTTGGACTAAACCAGGTCTAAACCAGGACTAAACCGGGACTAAACCGGGTCTAAACCGGGACTAAACCGGGACTAAAGCAGGTCTAAAGCAGGACTAAACCAGGACTAAACCAGGACTAAACCAGGACTAAACCAGGTCTAAACCAGGACTAAACCAGGACTAAACCAGGACTAAACCAGGTCTAAACCAAGACTAAACCAAGACTAAACCAGGTCTAAACCAGGGCTAAACCAGGACTAAACCAGGTCTAAACCAGGACTAAACCAGGTCTAAACCAGGTCTAAACCAGGACTAAACCAGGACTAAACCAGGACTTGACCAGGACTAAACCAGGACTAAACCAGGACTAAACCAGGTCTAAACCAGGACTAAACCAGGTCTAAACCGGGTCTAAACCGGGACTAAACCAGGTCTAAACCAGGACTAAACCAGGACTAAACCAGGTCTAAACCAGGACTAAACTTGGACTAAACCAGGTCTAAACCAGGACTAAACCGGGACTAAACCGGGTCTAAACCGGGACTAAACCGGGACTAAAGCAGGTCTAAAGCAGGACTAAACCAGGACTAAACCAGGACTAAACCAGGACTAAACCAGGTCTAAACCAGGACTAAACCAGGACTAAATCAGGTCTAAACCTGGTCTAAACCTGGTCTGTCTTGGTTCTGACCAGGATCTCGACTGAACACAAACACGAGAGTTTAGAATATTCTGTTATTTATTATCATGTCATGTTTCACACGTTAGCAGCTTTAGCATGGTTAGCATCGAGGCGTGTGCTCTGATTGGACAGCAGAAGATGAGAAGCCTTTAGAGAACACAGAACTACACTGGCACGTTGAACAAACTACAAAGATGGCCGCCGCAGAGACGACACGCTCAAACCGAGACTTTTTATCCGTTTGTCACAATGTGTCATTTCTCTGACGTTCATGCGGCGGCCATCTTCAACAGGAAATGACATCATACCTCATCTTCAACAGGAAATGACATCATACCTCATCTTCAACAGGAAATGACATCATACCTCATCTTCAACAGGAAATGACATCATACCTCATCAATAGATGTTTTTTCATCAGAACAGCTCATTTCAAACTCCTTTTGTGCTTGACAATAAAACACAAAAACAGATGCAGTGCAGAGGTTTGACACTAGAGGCAGCGCTGAGGCTCTGCTGCCACCAACAGGAGATGTGGAGTATTACAGAGCAACAAAACAACTGAAGAACCGTGTAAATATATCTACAACTGAAGAACCGTGTACATTTTGTCATTTTAGTCCCAATTTGTGAAAAATCTGACTTTTGGGTCCAAAACTTTTCCTGCATTTTCCTGTTTAATTCAACTGTGGCCCCTGTGAGCCCTAAACCAGGTCTAAACCAGGACTAAACCAGGACTAAACCAGGTCTAAACCAGGACTAAACCAGGTCTAAACCAGGACTAAACCAGGTCTAAACCAGGTCTAAACCAGGACTAAACCAGGACTAAACCAGGACTAAACCAGGTCTAAACCAGGACTAAACCAGGTCTAAACCAGGTCTAAACCAGGACTAAACCAGGTCTAAACCAGGACTAAACCAGGACTAAACCAGGTCTAAACCAGGTCTAAACCAGGTCTAAACCAGGTCTAAACCAGGACTAAACCAGGTCTAAACCAGGACTAAACCAGGTCTAAACCAGGTCTAAACCAGGTCTAAACCAGGACTAAACCAGGTCTAAACCAGGACTAAACCAGGACTAAACCAGGTCTAAACCAGGACTAAACCAGGCCTAAACCAGGTCTAAACCAGGTCTAAACCAGGACTAAACCAGGACTAAACCAGGACTAAAGCAGGTCTAAACCAGGTCTAAACCAGGTCTAAACCAGGTCTAAACCAGTACTAAACCAGGACTAAACCAGGTCTAAACCAGGTCTAAACCAAGACTAAACCAGGTCTAAACCAGGACTAAACCAGGACTAAACCAGGACTAAAGCAGGACTAAACCAGGTCTAAACCAGGTCTAAACCAGGTCTAAACCAAGACTAAACCAGGTCTAAACCAGATCTAAACCAGGACTAAACCAAGACTAAACCAGGTCTAAACCAGGTCTAAACCAGGACTAAACCAGGTCTAAACCAGTACTAAACCAGGACTAAACCAGGTCTAAACCAGGTCTAAACCAAGACTAAACCAGGTCTAAACCAGGACTAAACCAGGACTAAACCAGGACTAAAGCAGGACTAAACCAGGTCTAAACCAGGTCTAAACCAGGACTAAACCAGATCTAAACCAGGACTAAACCAAGACTAAACCAGGTCTAAACCAGGTCTAAACCAGGACTAAACCAGGTCTAAAGCAGATCTAAACCAGGTCTAAACCAGGACTAAACCAGGTCTAAACCAGATCTAAACCAGGACTAAACCAAGACTAAACCAGGTCCAAACCAGATCTAAACCAGGACTAAACCAAGACTAAACCAGGTCTAAACCAGGTCTAAACCAGGTCTAAACCAGATCTAAACCAGGTCTAAACCAGGACTAAACCAGGTCTAAACCAGTACTAAACCAGTACTAAACCAGGACTAAACCAGGTCTAAACCAGGACTAAACCAGGTCTAAACCAGGTCTAAATCAGGACTAAACCAGGTCTAAACCAGGACTAAACCAGGACTAAACCAGGACTAAACCAGGTCTAAACCAGGACTAAACCAGGTCTAAATCAGGACTAAACCAGGACTAAACCAGGTCTAAACCAGGACTAAACCAGGTCTAAACCAGGTCTAAACCAGGACTAAACCAGGTCTAAACCAGGACTAAACCAGGACTAAACCAGGTCTAAACCAGGTCTAAACCAGGTCTAAACCAGGTCTAAACCAGGACTAAACCAGGTCTAAACCAGGACTAAACCAGGTCTAAACCAGGACTAAACCAGGCCTAAACCAGGACTAAACCAGGACTAAACTAGGTCTAAACCAGGACTAAACCAGGTCTAAACCAGGACTAAACCAGGACTAAACCAGGACTAAAGCAGGTCTAAACCAGTACTAAACCAGGACTAAACCAGGTCTAAACCAGTACTAAACCAGGACTAAACCAGGTCTAAACCAGGTCTAAACCAAGACTAAACCAAGACTAAACCAGGTCTAAACCAGGACTAAACCAGGTCTAAACCAGGTCTAAACCAGGACTAAACCAGGTCTAAACCAGGACTAAACCAGGACTAAACCAGGTCTAAACCAGGTCTAAACCAGGACTAAAACCAGGTCTAAACCAGGTCTAAACCAGGTCTAAACCAGGACTAAACCAGGATGTTTTATTCCATTGGGACGTGTGTGTTGAGTGCGGCTGCAGTTCAGTGTGTCTCCTGTTGGTGGCGCTCTGTCTCTGAGGCTCTAGTGGAAACCGCTTGAGGTCAAATGTGAGACGCGGCTCCAGATCTCGATATTCAAACCCTTTTCTTCATTTTCCCTCAAATATAAATATCTTCACCTGAATCCGACCAAACAAGTTCTTTCAGTGAGATCTCATTTCAGATTAAAAGCTCTTATCGCTCCTCTTTTACTCTGAAAGTCCATTAACCCTCGCAGCGTTTGAGGGGGCGGCATTTCAAACACACAGTTTAAAGAACCCTCTGTGAGACCCTCTGTGAGACCTACAGAACCCTCTGTGAGACCCTCTGTGAGACCTACAGAACCCTCTGTGAGACCCTCTGTGAGACCTACAGAACCCTCTGTGAGACCCTCTGTGAGACCTAAAGAACCCTCTGTGAGACCCTCTGTGAGACCTACAGAACCCTCTGTGAGACCCTCTGTGAGACCTACAGAACCCTCTGTGAGACCCTCTGTGAGACCTACAGAACCCTCTGTGAGACCCTCTGTGAGACCTACAGAACCCTCTGTGAGACCCTCTGTGAGACCTAAAGAACCCTCTGTGAGACCCTCTGTGAGACCTACAGAACCCTCTGTGAGACCCTCTGTGAGACCTACAGAACCCTCTGTGAGACCCTCTGTGAGACCTAAAGAACCCTCTGTGAGACCCTCTGTGAGACCTACAGAACCCTCTGTGAGACCCTCTGTGAAACCTAAAGAACCCTCTGTGAGACCTAAAGAACCCTCTGTGAGACCCTCTGTGAGACCTACAGAACCCTCTGTGAGACCCTCTGTGAGACCTACAGAACCCTCTGTGAGACCTAAAGAACCCTCTGTGAGACCCTCTGTGAGACCTACAGAACCCTCTGTGAGACCCTCTGTGAAACCTAAAGAACCCTCTGTGAGACCTAAAGAACCCTCTGTGAGACCCTCTGTGAGACCTACAGAACCCTCTGTGAGACCCTCTGTGAGACCTACAGAACCCTCTGTGAGACCTAAAGAACCCTCTGTGAGACCCTCTGTGAGACCTAAAGAACCCTCTGTGAGACCCTCTGTGAGACCTAAAGAACCCTCTGTGAGACCCTCTGTGAGACCTAAAGAACCCTCTGTGAACCTGAACCTGAACCTGAAACTGAATCAGGACCGAATCAGTCTTAAACTGGACCCAAACGCTGACCTCTGCAGTGAAGTCACGACTCTGCAGTGAAGTCACGACTCTGCAGTGAAGTCACGACTCTGCAGTGAAGTCACGACTCTGCAGTGAAGTCACGATTCTGCAGTGAAGTCAAGACTCTGCAGTGAAGTCACGACTCTGCAGTGAAGTCACGACTCTGCAGTGAAGTCACGACTCTGCAGTGAAGTCACGACTCTGCAGTGAAGTCACGACTCTGCAGTGAAGTCACGACTCTGCAGTGAAGTCACGACTCTGCAGTGAAGTCACGATTCTGCAGTGAAGTCAAGACTCTGCAGTGAAGTCACGACTCTGCAGTGAAGTCACGACTCTGCAGTGAAGTCACGACTCTGCAGTGAAGTCAAGACTCTGCAGTGAAGTCACGACTCTGCAGTGAAGTCACGATTCTGCAGTGAAGTCAAGACTCTGCAGTGAAGTCAAGACTCTGCAGTGAAGTCACGACTCTGCAGTGAAGTCAAGACTCTGCAGTGAAGTCAAGACTCTGCAGTGAAGTCACGACTCTGCAGTGAAGTCACGACTCTGCAGTGAAGTCAAGACTCTGCAGTGAAGTCAAGACTCTGCAGTGAAGTCACGACTCTGCAGTGAAGTCACGACTCTGCAGTGAAGTCACGACTCTGCAGTGAAGTCAAGACTCTGCAGTGAAGTCACGACTCTGCAGTGAAGTCAAGACTCTGCAGTGAAGTCACGACTCTGCAGTGAAGTCACGACTCTGCAGTGAAGTCAAGACTCTGCAGTGAAGTCACGACTCTGCAGTGAAGTCACGACTCTGCAGTGAAGTCACGACTCGTAAAGACCACTTGCATCTGATGATTGGATGATCTTGTGATTGGACGAGGCACGTCTGAGAAAAAACTGCACAACAACGAGATCGAGACCCAAACCTGACGCTGCAAAACCACGCCCCCAGGGTAAACCACACCCCCGGGATAAACCACGCCCCCAGGGTAAACCACACCCCCGGGATAAACCACGCCCCCAGGGTAAACCACACCCCCGGGATAAACCACGCCCCCGGGATAAACCACACCCCCAGGATAAACCACACCCCCAGGATAAACCACACCCCCGGGATAAACCACGCCCCCGGGATAAACCACGCCCCCGGGATAAACCACACCCCCGGGATAAACCACGCCCCCAGGGTAAACCACACCCCCGGGATAAACCACGCCCCCAGGGTAAACCACACCCCCGGGATAAACCACGCCCCCGGGATAAACCACACCCCCAGGATAAACCACACCCCCGGGATAAACCACACCTCCGGGATAAACCACGCCCCCGGGATAAACCACGCCCCCGGGATAAACCACACCCCCGGGATAAACCACGCCCCCGGGATAAACCACGCCCCCGGGATAAACCACACCCCCGGGATAAACCACGCCCCCGGGATAAACCACGCCCCCGGGATAAACCACACCCCCGGGATAAACCACACCCCCGGGATAAACCACGCCCCCGGGATAAACCACGCCCCCGGGATAAACCACGCCCCCGGGATAAACCACGCCCCCGGGATAAACCACGCCCCCAGGATAAACCACGCCCCCGGGATAAACCACGCCCCCAGGATAAACCACGCCCCCGGGATAAACCACGCCCCCGGGATAAACCACGCCCCCGGGATAAACCACGCCCCCGGGATAAACCACGCCCCCGGGATAAACCACGCCCCCGGGATAAACCACGCCCCCGGGATAAACCACGCCCCCGGGATAAACCACGCCCCCGGGATAAACCACGCCCCCGGGATAAACCACGCCCTGGATTATAATAAGAAACTGTCTCGACTCAAATAAATTGTTGCTCAATCGTTAAAGAGCAGAACCTTCAGGACTCAACTTTGTTACTTCAGTAAAAGTACTTTGTGTACTGGTGCTAGAGTCAGGACTCCTGCTGGTGCTAGAGTCAGGACTAAACATGGACTCAGGTCCAGGCTCAGGTCCAGGCCGTGCTCCCCCTGGTGGCTCAGAGCGCTCAGTGCAGGTTTGGGTCTCGAGAAGCACCAGTAAAATCCCTTTGACTTTGACAGAAAAATGTGTTTTCAGTGTTTTTTAGGGCTTGAAGCTTGAAGTGTTTTGTGCTTTCAAAAACCAGAAGCAACAAGCTGCGTCTGCTCTGACCATCGTCCAGAAGGTCCGGCAGGTCCAGCAGGTCCGGCAGGTCCGGCAGGTCCGGCAGGTCCAGCAGGTTCAGAAGGTCCGGCAGGTCCGGCAGGTCCAGCAGGTCCGGCAGGTCCAGCAGGTTCAGAAGGTCCAGCAGGTTCAGAAGGTCCGGCAGGTCCGGCAGGTCCAGCAGGTCCGGCAGGTCCGGCAGGTCCGGCAGGTCCGGCAGGTCCGGCAGGTCCGGCAGGTCCAGAAGGTCCAGCAGGTTCAGAAGGTCCGGCAGGTCCAGCAGGTCCAGCAGGTCCGGCAGGTCCAGCAGGTCCGGCAGGTCCAGCAGGTCCGGCAGGTCCAGCAGGTCCGGCAGGTCCAGAAGGTCCAGCAGGTTCAGAAGGTCCGGCAGGTCCAGCAGGTCCAGCAGGTCCAGCAGGTCCGGCAGGTCCAGCAGGTTCAGAAGGTACGGCAGGTCCGGCAGGTCCAGCAGGTCCGGCAGGTCCAGACAAACACAAAACATCTGGAGCTGACAAGTTTGGAACATTTTATATTTGTGCCGTTTTGTTTCACAGTATTTCCGACATGTTTCAAGGACGAGATCTTTAAAGATGCAGTTGAGCCACGTTTGGACCGGTTCACTTTGGACCCTTTTTCTAATGTGGTCTGGCTCCGATCAAGCTCCGCCTCCTGAGACTCATGTTTCCTTCATAAATCTGATCTAAATCCTCCTGAGGTTGATCTGAGTGTTAGAGGGGCGTGGCTAAAGCTAGTGTGTGTGAGGGGCGTGGCTAAAGCTAGTGTGTGTGAGGGGCGTGGCTAAAGCTAGTGTGTGTGAGGGGCGTGGCTAAAGCTAGAGTGTGTGAGGGGCGTGGCTAAAGCTAGTGTGTGTGAGGGGCGTGGCTAAAGCTAGTGTGTGTGAGGGGCGTGGCTAAAGCTAGAGTGTGTGAGGGGCGTGGCTAAAGCTAGTGTGTGTGAGGGGCGTGGCTAAAGCTAGAGTGTGTGAGGGGCGTGGCTAAAGCTAGTGTGTGTGAGGGGCGTGGCTAAAGCTAGTGTGTGTGAGGGGCGTGGCTAAAGCTAGTGTGTGTGAGGGGCGTGGCGTTTGAACCTCTCTTTATGTCATGCTAATGCTAATGCTAATGCTAACGTCAGACGCTTTATGAGCTGGAAATATCAGATTGTGGCTCTTGACAAAGCGAGTGCCATAAACAGGAAACAGCTGTTGCTAACGTGCTTTGCTAGCTTTGTGTTGCTAACATGCTTTGCTAGCTTTGTGTTGCTAATGTGCTGCGCTAGCTTTGTGTTGCTAACGTGCTTTGCTAGCTTTGTGTTGCTAACGTGCTTTGCTAGCTTTGTGTTGCTAACGTGCTTTGCTAGCTTTGCGTTGCTAACGTGCTTTGCTAGCTTTGTGTTGCTAACGTGCTTTGCTAGCTTTGTGTTGCTAACGTGCTTTGCTAGCTTTGCGTTGCTAACGTGCTTTGCTAGCTTTGTGTTGCTAACGTGCTTTGCTAGCTTTGTGTTGCTAACGTGCTTTGCCTGAGTCTGCGTTCTCCTTCGTCCAATCATCTGTCTGTGCTGTGAAGCTCCTCCCCCTGAGCTAAAGTCCACCTGGAGCCCAAGAGCCAGACGCTTTGGGAGCCAGAACCTCTCAGGGGCCAGAACCTCTCAGGGGCCAGAACCTCTCAGGGGCCAGAACCTCTCAGGGACCAGAACCTCTCAGGGACCAGAACCTCTCAGGGGCCAGAACCTCTCAGGGGCCAGAACCTCTCAGGGGCCAGAACCTCTCAGGGACCAGAACCTCTCAGGGACCAGAACCTCTCAGGGACCAGATCCTCTCAGGGGCCAGAACCTCTCAGGGGCCAGATCCTCTCAGGGGCCAGAACCTCTCAGGGACCAGAACCTCTCAGGGGCCAGAACCTCTCAGGGGCCAGAACCTCTCAGGGACCAGATCCTCTCAGGGGCCAGAACCTCTCAGGGGCCAGATCCTCTCAGGGGCCAGAACCTCTCAGGGACCAGAACCTCTCAGGGGCCAGAACCTCTCAGGGGCCAGAACCTCTCAGGGACCAGAACCTCTCAGGGGCCAGAACCTCTCAGGGACCAGATCCTCTCAGGGACCAGAACCTCTCAGGGGCCAGAACCTCTCAGGGGCCAGATCCTCTCAGGGGCCAGATCCTCTCAGGGGCCAGAACCTCTCAGGGGCCAGAACCTCTCAGGGGCCAGATCCTCTCAGGGGCCAGATCCTCTCAGGGGCCAGATCCTCTCAGGGACCAGAACCTCTCAGGGGCCAGAACCTCTCAGGGGCCAGATCCTCTCAGGGGCCAGAACCTCTCAGGGGCCAGAACCTCTCAGGGGCCAGATCCTCTCAGGGGCCAGATCCTCTCAGGGGCCAGAACCTCTCAGGGGCCAGAACCTCTCAGGGACCAGAACCTCTCAGGGGTCAGAACCTCTCAGGGGCCAGAACCTCTCAGGGACCAGATCCTCTCAGGGGCCAGAACCTCTCAGGGACCAGAACCTCTCAGGGGCCAGAACCTCTCAGGGGCCAGAACCTCTCAGGGGCCAGAACCTCTCAGGGGCCAGAACCTCTCAGGGACCAGATCCTCTCAGGGGCCAGAACCTCTCAGGGGCCAGAACCTCTCAGGGGCCAGATCCTCTCAGGGGCCAGAACCTCTCAGGGACCAGAACCTCTCAGGGGCCAGAACCTCTCAGGGACCAGAACCTCTCAGGGACCAGAACCTCTCAGGGACCAGATCCTCTCAGGGGCCAGAACCTCTCAAGGGCCAGATCCTCTCAGGGGCCAGAACCTCTCAGGGACCAGAACCTCTCAGGGGCCAGAACCTCTCAGGGGCCAGAACCTCTCAGGGACCAGATCCTCTCAGGGGCCAGAACCTCTCAGGGGCCAGATCCTCTCAGGGGCCAGAACCTCTCAGGGACCAGAACCTCTCAGGGGCCAGAACCTCTCAGGGACCAGATCCTCTCAGGGGCCAGAACCTCTCAGGGACCAGAACCTCTCAGGGGCCAGAACCTCTCAGGGGCCAGAACCTCTCAGGGACCAGATCCTCTCAGGGACCAGAACCTCTCAGGGGCCAGAACCTCTCAGGGGCCAGATCCTCTCAGGGGCCAGATCCTCTCAGGGGCCAGAACCTCTCAGGGGCCAGAACCTCTCAGGGGCCAGATCCTCTCAGGGGCCAGATCCTCTCAGGGGCCAGATCCTCTCAGGGACCAGAACCTCTCAGGGGCCAGAACCTCTCAGGGGCCAGATCCTCTCAGGGGCCAGATTCTCTCAGGGGCCAGATCCTCTCAGGGGCCAGAACCTCTCAGGGGCCAGAACCTCTCAGGGGCCAGATCCTCTCAGGGGCCAGATCCTCTCAGGGGCCAGATCCTCTCAGGGGCCAGATCCTCTCAGGGACCAGAACCTCTCAGGGGCCAGAACCTCTCAGGGGCCAGATCCTCTCAGGGGCCAGATTCTCTCAGGGGCCAGATCCTCTCAGGGGCCAGAACCTCTCAGGGGCCAGAACCTCTCAGGGGCCAGATCCTCTCAGGGGCCAGATCCTCTCAGGGGCCAGAACCTCTCAGGGGCCAGAACCTCTCAGGGGCCAGATCCTCTCAGGGGCCAGAACCTCTCAGGGGCCAGAACCTCTCAGGGGCCAGAACCTCTCAGGGACCAGAACCTCTCAGGGGCCAGATCCTCTCAGGGGCCAGAACCTCTCAGGGGCCAGATCCTCTCAGGGGCCAGATCCTCTCAGGGGCCAGAACCTCTCAGGGGCCAGAACCTCTCAGGGGCCAGATCCTCTCAGGGGCCAGATCCTCTCAGGGGCCAGATCCTCTCAGGGGCCAGATCCTCTCAGGGGCCAGAACCTCTCAGGGGCCAGAGACTTTAGACTGAACCAAAGAGAAGCAGAGGAAACGTGGCTCCTGTCACTCAAACATATTTCTGCAGCACTTTTAGAAACAAAGACAAAGTTCAAAAAGTCAAATTTAAACTAAAGAAAACACAAATGTGAATTAAAGTTAAATATGTCATAAACTTATATTTTCTTACTTTATATGATTAGTTTATGTCTTATTTCTCTCTGAAAACTGCTTTTGTTCATAAAATGTGCCGTAGAAATAATGTCGAATCAGAACTTCTCAGATCCAGAACGTTCCGTGTGACGCTCAAAGCAGCGTCGCTTTAGCTCTTTTAATGGAAATATCTCTGAGTTTTGGTCGTGTGGAAGTGCGTTCGCTGCGTCTTTTGTGCGTTCGCTGCGTCTTTTGTGCGGCGCAGACGAGAGCAGAGTTCACACGTGACGAAAGTAGAAAATGATCCTGAAAGTGTGGCGTCCTTCCGAGGGATCCGTTCTGCGCAGAAGATGAAGAAAGTTGAAGAAGAGAAACACCAGACTTCACGATCACCAGCGAGTCGACTTCTGCTTCACCCAACGACGCATGGAACTGGAGCGAGGACATTCAGAAGGTCAAATACTGCGCTGTCCGTGGTGCTGAAAGAGCTCAGGAGCCAGGCGGAGCTGGCCCTGGTGCTGATTCATCTTTAGCTCATTATGGATATTCTGATATTTAAAGCAACACTGCGTAACTTTCTGCACACGTCTCCACAACTTTTCAACGGAAACCAGCTGGTACGAGTCAGGTTTGTGGAGAGGCGAGCCCACTCACTGTGAGCTCGCCAGTGTCAGTTTGAGTTGAACATTTGGATAGAAAAATAACTAGTTAAAATATCTACTTCCAGAGTTCATAAAGAAAGAGGTGAATTCACGCGTTGGTCACGTGACTAAACCCGCGCGTCTCCAGGCTCACGCGCGTGGGATTAGAAAAGTTTTTCACGATGAAAAAGGTGAGTGGACATGACGATCACGTGACGCGGCGCAAACGTTAAACACTGAAGTGATTCTTGACGTGTCGGTGGCTCCGGACGTGATCGACAGCGTCAGACACGTGACACTGGCGCTTGTCTGGCTCGAGGCTTTTCATCATTGTTGCGTTGGTCTGAACCCGCGCGCTCGCCGTTGATTAAAAACGTGATCTGATTAGTTTTGAGTGAATATTGCTTGACGCGTCGCGGTGCGTTCGCGCCCGGGTGAAGCGCGTCGTGAACGTGGCACGCGCTCTCACTTTGTCTCGTCTCACGTGAGCGGAATGTGAGATCACGCGCGGCCGCGGCACCACCTGAAGCGGATCGTCACGCGCGGCCGCGGCACCACCTGAAGCGGATCATCTTGTGGAACGCCTGCTTGAAGTCCTCGTTGGACATGGTGTAGATGATCGGGTTGATGAGGGAGTTGAGGTACCCGAGCCACGTGAAGATGTCGAAGAGCTCCGGGTGGAAGCAGGACGCGCACACGGGCACCAGCAGCGTGTAGATGAAGAACGGGAGCCAGCACACGATGTACGCGCCCAGGATGATGCCCAGAGTCTTCGTGGCTTTGCGCTCGCGCGCGGCGCAGATGCGCTTCTTCTCCAGCAGCGCGTCGGACACCGTGACTTTGACCTGGCTGCACGGGGACGACGACGGCTCGCAGCAACTGGACGACGGCGTGTCGTTGCTCGTGCCGTAGTTCAGGGACGTGCTGGACGCCACGGAGCCGGGAGAGTTGGTGATGAGGCGCGCGGACGTCAGCCTCTTCCCCGGTTTGTTGCTGGACTGTTTGAGGATGCGCTTGCGCGCCTCCGCGTAGATGCGCCCGTAGAGCGCGAGCAGCAGCAGCGTGGGGATGTAGAAGGCGCCGAAGGTGGAGTAGATGGTGTAGAAGATGTGGTCCGTGTTCACGTTACAGCTCGTGACCTCCTCCACCTTCACCTGGCGCCAGAAGAACGGCGGCAGAGAGATGGAGATGGCGATGACCCACGCGGTCGCGATCATCCCCGCCGCGCGCCGGGGCGTGCGCTTCTTGGCGTACTCCACCGCGTCCGTGATGGCCCAGTAACGGTCCAGGGCGATCACGCACAGGTGCAGGATGGACGCAGTGCAGCACGTGATGTCGGAGGACAACCAGATGTCGCACATGACCTGTCCGAGCGTCCACGTCTGCAGCACCGTGTAGAGCGCGCTGATGGGCATCACGAGCACCGACACGAGCAGGTCCGTGAGCGCGAGCGACGCGATCAGGAAGTTGGCGGGAGTGTGCAGCTTCCGCGACTTGTAAATGGTCACGATCACGAACGCGTTGGAGAGCGTGGTCACCAGGGTGATGAGCGCCAAAGTCGCGGCAAGTCCGAGACGGAACGCGGCGCTGTTCCGCTCCGCCGCGCCGCCGCCGCCTCCGCCGCCGCCGCCGCCGCCGCCGCCGCCGCCGCCGCTCTCCGTGGCGGCAGGACGCGCGGTGACATTGTTCCAAGTGTCGTTGTTGGCGAAATTGAGCTCGTCAAACACGAGCTGCCGCGCCATGCCGCTCCTCTGCCGCGCGTCACATCACGGCAGCGGCACGAGCGCGGAAAAAACAAGCCCAAAAGTCAGAAGCGCGAGCCTTTAACGCGTCCGCAGAACAGGCGCGACCCGCCGCGGACGCGCCGCTGCCGCCGCTTCTTCATCCTCGAGGGGCGCTCCGTGACGCGCGGCCGCTTCATCCTCTCCAAACATTACATCATCTGCTTTAGGCCGTCCCGCGCGCCTCTGCGTCCCGCACGCCCTCTG